>NC_077233.1:10549314-10819314 GCF_027887165.1 Monodelphis domestica
ATTCAAAATAAAAGGGCCCTCAAATCAGGGAAGTCCTAGTCTTGAAGACATTTCAGAGGCATCTAATCTAATCTATTCATGGCTAAGTTTTGCCTCTTCAAATTCCTTCAAAGGGCAGTCCTCCAGTCTCACAGACAGAAAAACCCACTACCCACAAAGCATCTCTTTCCATCCTTGAACCACTCAGATTGTTGGGATTTTTTTGATGGCACATAGCCTGATTTGTATTATCATTTTGCGATTTTAATATAATGCTCCCAATTCTTCCATCTAGGAGATTTTCCCTCCTTACATATATTGGGGGGAAAAAAGCAATATCTGGTATGGGCATAGTGCCTATTATATATACTCAGAGATAATGCCAACCTATGCAAGACTGAGACCTCAAAGCAAACTACCATTTGAAGAAAACCCAATCCCTCTTCTGACAGTCCACCTATGGGAAAATGCAAAAGCTGATGTCGAGGAAGGCACAATTCCTACTAAGTGAATAGCAGTCTAAGGGAGAATTCTCTAGTTACTGTAACTACACAACCCCCAGGCACCAATACCATCAGTCAGCAAGCAGATCATCAAGAACCCAATGGCGTCCCAACTTCATGTTAATTTAAATTACTCCAAACGAAGATGTCCTAGTTAAATACAGGCTGGGCAACCACTTGGGGGTTAGTTAATACTTAGACTATTTAGTCATTCGTAACAATGCAATTAAGGGTGAATCATGGCTCGGCAATCCAAACAAAATCAAATTAACGAGTGAACGGCAATTCCTTTGGTCTAGGATGTTAATTCATAACCTCCCACCATGAAGTTCTGGGCTCTAACTGCAGTGGACTCACTTTCCTGATTGTTTCTGACTTTAGCCAAAGTCCAGGTTCCAACTTTATGCTAAAGTGGGACAGAGACTTTATTAAAATGTTCACTGAGAAACCAGAGTCAAGAAGAAATAACATTAAGATATGAGTCAATGATACGTAAAATAAGCTTAAAAGAAAAAAAAAACAAGAGGTAGGAAGTTAAAAAACAAAAAGAACAAAACACCTCTCAAACATGTAACTGACTCCTGTATTTTGTTTTTCTCCTATATCTATTTTTTTTTTCAGAGATCTAGAAGTTTAAGTAAAAAGGAAGCAAATCAGAGGAATATATTTTTAGAGGCAGAAGAGAGAGACCCTAAATGTCTTTTAGAATAGAATGTCTAATCAGGGCCTAGGATTTTTAGTGGAAAGTATATCAATTGGTGCTTAGGAGTTACAGTAGGATGATTGAATCACACAATCCAAGATTTAGGGCTGGAAGAGACTTTAAAGGTAATCCAATAAAACTTTTGCATTTTAACAGATGAAGAAAGTGAAGTCCAAATGTCAATCTTAAACTACTTGGTCAGGATCACACAACTAGTTAGGTAATTGGTAACAACCTAGGAATGTTACTCTCCCACCCTGAGTGGTTGCCACCTGTGGGTAATCAGGTCTGCTGGCGTGCGGAATGATTGAGAGAGAAGTCTGTGGCATGCTACCCTAATCCAGAAAGGGTATCAGGGTACTTTTCTCCAGAAAGGGTATCAGGACAAACATGTTATTCCCATTTTTCAGATAATAATGTTTATGGAAGGAATTTGTGGTCTTTTCAGAAGACCAAGCATGATGGTCTAAACATTTCCCATCTGATTTGGATACTGTCTTTATCCTAGGGTAACCTTTGCTATCGCTATTTGTGATTGAATCCTCTGGACATGCCCCTCAGAGTCTTGATAATATATTGGGGTCTTTAGTCTATAGTTTAAGGAATTGCCCATTTAATAACATCATTAATTAGGTGGTCCAGACCCCCAACATCACAGCCAGGCTTTGGTAGTTGGAATGTTAGAGATGACTTTTAATGATGCAAATTTACTTTTTCTAACAAAACTGAATAAAATCTTATCCTCAGCATTCATAGATTGATCATCTATAGAGAGGCCATCAAACGTAACATCAACGTGAACCAAGAATATAAAGAAATATAAAAGCTCAGCTTTTAATTAGGCTGACTCTGCTGGCATAGAGCTCAATGCCTTCTATGGAGGAACCCTTGTTCCCATGAAGACCGTCATTTGCCCAAGCCTTCATTCCTTTATCTATAAAATAGACGTTAGACTAGACTAGGCAAGGCCCCTTCCAACTTGAAACCAATGATTGCAGCCTTGATAAATCCTGAAGGAAAATGGGGGGGGGGGGGTAAATCTATACAAACAGGAGGGGGAAATTGAAGGAAGCCATAACCACCACCATTGTGCTGGAAGGTGAAGAGAGTTCAAACAGACCCCTTCTAAGCTTGTTCTCTCACTTCATAACTCACCGTGCGTGCAGGGTCCAATGTAGTGTGTGTGTCATGGCAGGCAACGTAAGTGAACACTGTTTCTCTGGCCAAGTTACCCCAATAATTACCCTTAGGAGACCCAAGTATATATGGAATGGTGAAGCCTTCTGTCAATCCCTTCTATATGAAGTCTGCCTATTCTCTCAACTGTTTGAATGCTACATTATATATATATATATATATATATATATATCAGAACCAAAAGGATATTATATGCAGAAACTGAAATATTATGAAACTACCTACTGGAATGGACTAACTATTCATAGCAATGCAGTGATCTAGGACCATCGCGAGGGATTTAAGAGAAAGAAGGTCTCCCCATTGAGAGAAAGAACTGTGGGAGTAGAAACACAGAAGAAAAACTTATCACCTATCACTTATTTATATGGGGGCAGGATTTGGGGTTTGGGTTTTAAAAGATTGTTCTATTGTAAAAATGAATAATATGCTGCCAGGTATCGAGTGATAACATTTGTATAACCCAGTGAGGTTGCATGTTGGCTCTGGGAGGGGGAGGGAAAGAAAATGAATGATGAAAACATGAATTTTTTTAAATAAAAAATTTAAATTAAATACATAAAAGATTAAAATTAATATCAAATAACTACAAATGTTATATTTTATAAGATTTATTGATAATCACTTGAAGTAAAAGAAATAAAAAGACAAAAATAAAAGTCTGAGTAAAGAGAAGTTTTCCCAGCCGTGTTAGTGGGAAAAGAGTGGCACAGTCACAAAAAAACTTAAGGAGGTCATGTGAGAATGAAAGTGGACTGCTGGGAATCGGCGTTCTGGGGAGCAGATTCTAATTATACAATATACTCACACACTTTGCCTTCTGGAATATGACGTTCTAATTTTTCCATTCCTTTATCATGGTAGATGCTAAATCATATGTGATCTTACTTGTATTCCCAACACTGAGCATACTGCTTAATACATAGTCGGTGCTAAATAAATGTCTATTATTATTATTTAAAAAGAAAAAAGAAAATACTGACCAGTTTATCACTGCAGGCAGGAAGTGACTTCCTGCCCTCTTCTCTCTATGACATCCTAATACACTCATGAATGATGACCAAGCTGAATGGTATCAGACTGAGAGCTGTTCCTTTCTCATAACATTGACTAAGCAACCAGGACCCAACTCCTTCCGTTCCCCTCGGTCAGGATGCTGACGTCTTTCATAGCTGGCCTCCACCAAAGATGAGCCTCCTCACAGATGGGTGGGGGTCTCATTGGTGACTGGCACACACATGATCCAGGGCAATAAGAAAGTCATTGGTCTGAGTGATTTTTGATCTCACCAAGATAAGGGGAGACCTTTCTGGAGTCTCCATTTGATTCTATGAAAGGTAAGAGTCTGGCAGCCCCCCCCCCCAACCCCTGTACCCATATGGCCAGAAGGGGCAACCACCTGGCACGAGGAGGAAGGGCGCTATTTCTGCATTAGACTTTCCTAGATGTGAGAGCTCAGAGGAATAGCTCCTTCCATGGTGTGTGGATCACTGAGCTCATTTCCATTTTGATAACCCAAGTCAATACCATGAGTGTCATTTGCCTGTGGAATTTCTGCATACAAACACACTTTGTAGTAGACTTTTTAAAATTAAATTTCTAATTTTAGAAACTGTATTTAAAACACTTTTAAGGCCATGTGAGCAGTTTTAAGCTTCATTTGAATAAGCAAAGTCATTCACTGGCTGATTCATTTACAGCATTCACTAAGTGTGAAGCCCTGATCTAATTACTGAGGGTAATTCAAAGTTTCAGGTACTGTCTGGTCCCTTCCCTCATGGAGTTCACAGCCTAGACAGGTAGTAAGATGTGAACATCTGAAAAACAGCTAAAGGAACAGGAGTTTCTACATATCCTCAAATGCCTTTATTCTACCTTCTCAGAACTATATTCAAATAGCGTGTATATGTTTGATGGTTACTGCCTCATGTTTATTGCATCCCTGTAGTGTGTGTATGTATACGTATTCTCCCATCCAGTAGAATGCAAATTCCTGGCTGGGCAAGAATGTTCCCTTTCCCCCCAGGAACCTACTACAGTGATTGGCAAACAGAAGACATTTAACAAATGGTTGTGATCATTTCTTGGTCCTTAAACGTGGAAGAAATAAGTATTTATATAGCACCTCCCATGTGCTCATGAATGATGAATACTATCTCATTTGATCCTCAAAACAATTGTGATAGAGGTGCTGTCATTATTTCATTTTGTCATTGAAGAAACTGGATTAAACAGAGCTTGTGACTTACCCAGAGTCATGCAGCTAATAAGTATCTCAGGCCATATTTGAATTCAAGTCTTCCTGACTCTAGTCTCAGTACTATATTCACTGCTCTCTAGGTGCTTGTTTTTTGGCAAACATGATGCGGCTTCCAGGATCCAAATATTGTCTGCAGAGGAATCTGTATTGTTTGTGAAGTTGCTATCTAAGACTAATCTCAAGGCAGAAGCACTCTCTCTCTCTTTTTTTCTCTCTCTCCGTTCTTCCTTCTAACCTCAAGGCAGAAGCTCTCTCTCTTTTTTTCTCTCTCTCTCCTTCCTTCCTTCCTTCCTTCCTTCCTTCCTTCCTTCCTTCCTTCCTTCCTTCCTTCCTTCCTTCCTTCCTTCCTTCCTTCCTTCCTTCCTTCCTTCCGTCCTTCCTTCCTTCCTTCCTTCCTTCCTTCCTTCCTTCCTTCCAGGTCCTTCCTCTCTTCCAGGTCCTTCCTTCCTTCCAGGTCCTTCCTTCATTCCAGATCCTTCCTTCCTTCCTTCCTTCCTTCCTTCCTTCCAGATCCTTCTGTCCTTCCAGATCCTTCCTTCCAGGTCCTTCCTTCCAGATCCTTCCTTCCAGGTCCTTCCTTCCTTCCTTCCTTCCAGATCCTTCCTTCCTTCCTTCCTTCCTTCCTTCCTTCCTTCCTTCCTTCCTTCCTTCCTTCCTTCCTTCCTTCCTTCCTTCCTTTCTTCCTTCCTTCCTTCCTTCCTCCCTCCCTTCCTTCCTCCCTCCCTCCCTTCCTTCCTTCCTTCCTTCCTTCTTTCCTTCCTTCCTTCCTTCCTTCCTTCCTTCCTTCCAGATATTTCCTTCCTTCCAGATCCTTCCTTCCTTCCTTCCTTCCTTCCTTCCTTCCTTCCTTCCTTTTCTTTATTTCTTCTTTTCTTCCTTCCTTCCTTCTCCCTTAACTTGCTTCCCCTTCTCCCTTTCTTCTTTCCTTCTTTCTTTCCTTTCTCCTTCCCTTTTTTGCTTCCTTTCTTCCCAATGGAAATACAGAACAGACAAAGGCCTTGTATGTAATCAGCTATTAGTTTGATAAGGGAGACATGGAAGTGGGAGTAAAGGAGGGATTCCAGCTTCCCTAGTAAGGTACAAGAAGATATGAGTTTTTGAGATCACATAGCATTTTATGGAGAAAATTCTACATCAATAATGATTTATCCCAGTCTAACCAGGAAGGCTTATTAACCAGTCTTTGATTCCTTCCACTTAAGCAGCTGGTCCTCTTGGTGCCTTGTTTTCTCTTTCTTTGTGTTGGTGCACCTTATCTCTGCCACTTCAATTGATGGGGAGATTTCCCAGCCCTCCTTCAGCAAACAGACCTTGTCACCCTTAAGTTCCGGGATGTGATATTTCCCTCTAATTACCTTCATTCCTCTGAACTGTCTGCATAGTTTCCCATTGACAGTACTGGGATTTTTTTCCCTGTAAGCCTGAAATGAGATGATTCAAGTGTTAGGGATTCCTGTCTCCCCTTCAGCCCACAAGCCAAATGGTTCAGGGACCACGGAAGCTGCAAAATCAGAGAACCAAATAAACAAAGGCAGGGATCATTTCAGGGCACTTACCTGGTGGCTCACATCAGCAGAAAAGCCAGCTGAATGAATGGAGACTAGACTGGGGTCAGGCCCAGAAATGGTGGGACTAAACTATGGATATTAGAAGTAAAGGGCTCCGGGTGAATTGGTACTCGTTTCTCTATATTCAGTTAGTCTTGGCAGGCAATGTGACTCAGGTGATAGATCGCTGCATTTACTTTAGAAAGAGTTCACTTCAAACACTGTCTCTCTGTCTCACAAGTCACTTAATCTCTTAGAGCCTCAGTTTTCTCATCTGTAAAATGGAAGTAGCACTGCCTAATCTCCAGGGTTGTTTTGAGGCTTGAAAGACATGATATATATGATTTTGTAAAACTTTCAAAAATTCAGTAAGATGATAAGAGAAATTCCCAGTGGGCTCTCCCTCTCCCTTCCTGTCCTTGTCCCTGTCCCTGCCCCCCTCTCTGTGTCTATGTGTCTGTCTGTTTCCCTTTTCTTCTCTCTCCCCCCCATCCTCACACACACACACATCACATCATATCACATACATGCAAATAAAGGGAGAGTCAAATTTCTGATACCTATAAATCAGTGTGGAAGAACATGGGCTAGACTCATTCTTAGAGCTTTGAAAGTCATGCTATCCTTCCATTAGAGAAGAGCGTTTAGCAGCTTTGCAAAATGGGAGTCTGGTCAATGCCCTGGACCATAGTGCAGGAGATGCCATCCTATCCACAAATGCCTTCTCGGGGAAATCAGAGTGACACAGACCGGACTCAGTCAGCTTCTATGGAGTTGGCCTGGTTACAAAGCAGTTTGGATTCCCATTCTCATTCATGCTGACTCTTACCCTGGCCCTAATCATTAGATAGTACATCAAATAATAAATTTTGCTTTCTAAATTGTCACAAAATCCCAGAATGTCAGAGTTTTAAAGGGCTCCAGAAATCATCTAATGCCTCCCTTTCTTTTATAGATAAGGGAGTGAGTGAACTTCTCCAAGGTCACACAGTTTTAAAATGGCAGACACAAGAAATGTATTGAGGTTTTCTAGGTTCAGATCCAATGCCCTGCTCAGTATACCATACTTGCTTTCAGAGTAGCTAAGTCTAAATGAGGAATAATTTACTGTATTTTTTTCAGGAAAAATCCCAGATCTATTAAAAAAATGCATCAAGGAAAGAATGTACTCAGCCCCTTGTTACCCATCACCATTTTTTAAAATAGAAAGTAAAGACAAGGCAAGAAGAGTTCAAGTGTAACCTAAATATTATAATCAAGGAAAACAAAAACCTCACTGTAAGTTGGAAAAAAAGCCAAGTGCAAGAAGAAAAGTAACAAATTTGATTTTGGAAATGGGTGATGGGTGAAGATAGCAATGGGGCAAGCATGCCACAGGTATAGAGTTAATGCACATATTTCACGATCACAGTTAACCTATAGTTGGCATTCTTCTTGGTATCCTGTCCAAAAACAATGCCAATATTGGCAGGCTCAATCTTGGGATTTGTTGGTATGAAGAAACTTGCTTAGCCAATGCAAGTGGGCACCCTCCTTGCCACGTTGAGGAAAAGAAGTCGAGGAAAGAAAGGCAACGATTCATCCTGGATTTTGGAGTCAGATTGATCCAGGTGACTGACCGTGGATCTCTTCTTTGCATTCTGTGTCTCAGTTTCCTCATCTATAAAATAAGGATTTAAGCTAAGTAATTTTTAAGATATCATGAGTTCTGAATCTTATTTTCCGTGGATCAAACTCAAAATGACAGGAAGAATGAAAGGAGAGGGGATAGCACTCAAAGGAGGCTACAATATAAGGGCGTTGGGCGGCCACTTGGAGTGGTCAGGATGACAATGCCCCACCAATCCCCCTAAATGAGAACTCTTCTTTTCAGGTGTCAGTGTTGTTTATAAAGTAACCGACTACCATTTGTCTCAACACTGCCTTCTGCTTTCTACCCATTTATTAAAACAAAATAAAACATTGACAGGTATCCTGGGAGAAAGGAATTGGGTCCCAAAGGCACCAGAGAAAACTGGCGTTCTAGATATTCCTTGATCTCTCACTCTATATTAAGGGGGCCCTAAATTGTCATAGGAGCATAGCACTCAGAAGTGAAGATACTGCAGAGAAAATTCATGGGATCCTTGAAGAAGAAGGCACTTTGAGGGCCATCTTAATACAAGCCATCATTTTATAGAGAGGAAAATGAAGTCCTTTAAGTTCCAGGAATGTTCTCTGACCCACCCAAATTCACTGGGGTAGGACATGACAGAAATAGAATTTGAACACAGGGCATTTGACTCCCCCTCCCAAAAAAAACTGCTCACACTACCTTTCAAAGACAAATAGTCCTGAAATAGGAGATGGCAAAGGGAACGAGCAGTATGGTATCATGAAGAGTGCTGGCTTTGCAGTGTGAGTTCAAAACCTGCCTCTTTGATGGCTACCTGCATGACTTTGGGCCGATAAGAAAGTTCTTTAAGTTTATGTTTTATCCTCCCTAAAAATGATGGGGCTGAAGCACATTGTCTCGGAGGATCTAGATCTGGGAATTTGGCTCCTGACAAACAAGTTGATTATATCACAGACCTTTTCTTATGAATGGCGGCCAAAACATATTCTGGGCTTTCAATGACTGTAATACTTATGGACTCAACTCTCTTCTCCATGTCGGCCATGGAAATCCCAGCCAACTTTCCTATGGACTCTCCCATTCCAGTTTCATATTCAGCCTGTTAATGAGGAGACTGACCATGACCCTGCTCCGAAACAATTTCCATCCAGCTGCAGGCTGGCTTAGCCTGAAAGCCTTCACAGGAGCATTCATCTGGGGCATTGGGGAGAGAGGAAGGCCGGGTCTTCTGGCCCATCTTGAGTGACTGATGAACAGACAGATGCTGCAAACTCGGAGAAGCTACTTCCTATGACCCCTCCTTACCCTGGGAACTGGCCCGGCTCCAGAAGAACAGGGACGCTTCGGATCCATAAGAACAGCGTATTGTTCACCTCCGGAGACCCACTTGTGGGCAGGTGACTGCTTGGACCGACTTCAAGGCTGTCCTTTTTCCCGCTTCCTGTTGTGTTTTGTGCCTGTGCCTTCGAAGGTCCATTTTCCATTATTGCTGAGACTATTGGTAAGTGGCAAAGCATCTCTTTTGTGCTCCATCAGAGTAATAACGTCTCCATCTCTCAACATGCGATGTGTAGGGGGAGCTCTGTGGAATCAGCTCACCTGCCTACTCTGCTGCTTCGCCCTTTGAGAGCTGTCTGGGGCACTGGAAGACCAAGTGATTTCTGGGAGTTACAAGCCGGTGCGTGTCCGAGGCAGGACCCTGATATTATCTGTTACCGTCGTGTCTATGCGATCGAGAAATGAAAAGTTTTCCAGTCCACAGCGATCTCTGGGCGAGCGTGCTTCATTCAACTGGGCTTTGGGGTTCCTTTTGTTAGGGGACCGGGTTGGCCCATTTTTCTTTGGTGAGTGAGACGCAGGGCAATGCGGAAGAGCAATAATGACGAAACATGCTTGATACACAGAAAAGAGCAGCAGAAAGTACATACAAGAAAGAGTTTTAAAAGTAGGCTCTTCAATTGATTCTGTGCTGTAGAATCTGGTATTCCGAGGTAGCCAGATCACAGTGAATGTAAGACCTAAAGTCAGGAAGACCTGAGTTTAAATCTAGCCTCAGACATTTACTAGCTGTGTGACCCTGGACAAGTCACTTAACCTTATTTGCCTTAGTTCCCTTATCTATAAAATGAGCTGGAGTAGGAAATGGCAAGCCACTAGAGTGTCTTGGCCAAGGAAACCCTACATTAAATCACATAGTTTCAGATGTCATTGAAACAACTAAACAACAGCTTAAAGGTTGGAGCTCAGAAATGTCCTTGCCACCACTGATCTAGTCACTGAGATGTATCTTCTGCTCCTTCCCCTCTCATGGTATAGCCCTGCTAAAGAGACCTGGTTGAGGGTGGCTCAAAGCATAATACATTATTACTTGGCTCAAAATCCCCACTGAACCTTCCAGCTCAGTGAGCATAAGAAGCCAGGATGTAGCCCTGCCTTTATCCCTCCCTCTTAGGTCTTGGATTCCCAGATTCTGGTATTCGCTTTTGTCTCAGAGGCTGCGGTGGCTTTTGGTCTGCCCATCACTCTCCTACCCCATTGCTGTCAATGGTTCCTTATGACCTCTAGGATGAAATAGCAAGCCCCTCTTTTGGCATTGCAGATTCATCTGAGCCTCGCCTCGACAATCTCACACATCAAGCCCCTTTGTACATGCTCCGGTTCAGGCACAGAGGCCCCTCGCTAGCTCTTGCACACTGCTCTATCCCCCCTCTCTGCCCCTTTGCATTGGCTCTCCATGACGCCTGGACTATTCTCCTTTGCCCCAGTTTTCCTCAAAGTATAGTTTAAGTGGCTCCCTGTTCAGGAGGCCATTTCAGGGGTCAGCAACTGTGATCAGGCTGCCTCTCAAGCTGCCTCACATCTGCATTGTGTTTCGTATGTAGCTGTCTATAGGAGTCTTCCTTCTGTGTTTACACATTACCTCCTTCATTCGAACCTAAGCTTCTGGAGGTCAGGGGCTGTTTCACTTTTGTCTTTGTAGACTGAGCTTCTAGCACATGTGAGGTGATTATTAAATATGTGATGGACTGATGGCCGTTTTGTTGTCACTGGCTTTTCTATTTCAGTTTTGACAGGGGTTCCATATTGAAGGCCAGTGTTTTTTCCCATGACTTCCCAACAGATTGAGTCTCCACTCCTTTCATTTTACCCCCTTCTCAGCTGGTCCCTGGCACCAACTCCCAAGATCTCCCAGTTGGCAGCTCCAAAAGGCCTTGCTTCTGACCTCAATCCTGAGACAATGACAGATTCAGGCCAGGCTTCCTGGCACCGGAGCCTATTTCCCAAGGAGTGGCAATCACTCCACCACTGATGGATTCTTCCATAATCTAGAAATCCCAGACCCTCCAAGACAAGGTCAAGACTTCCCTTTAAAAATAAAAGAGGAAGACCAACATAAAATTACGAAGAGTGAAATGAGTAAGAGAACAGGATGTACAATAACAGAACTATTGGTTGAAGAAGGATTTGTGTATATTCACCTTGAGAGGAAGAACTAAGAAATAGAAATAACCATGACATACTTTCATGTATACATATATCTTTTCTGTCAGATGCCTTCTCTAGTGGGAGGAAAGGAGAGAGAAGTAATTTTGACACAACAAATAAATGAATAGAATTTTTTTTAAAGTAAAGTATTTACTTCCTAGGGAGTCCTAACTTAAAGGTTTTTGTTCATTAAAAAAAAAAAATTTCCTTCCATCTTAGAATCAATATAGTATATTGGTTCCAAGGAAGAAGAGGGGTAAGGTCTAGGCAATGGGGGTTAAGTGACTTGTCCAGGGTCACACAGCTAGGATGTTATCTGAGGCCATATTTGAAACCAGGATCCCTTGTCTCTAAGCCTGGCTCTCAATCCACGGAGCCATCTAACTGCCCCCTCATTTTTTTTTAACTGATGTAGTTTAATGTCACATTTCTTTCCAAATATATTCCTAGAAAATTTTCTTTGAGATCAAAATTAAATGATAAAAAGCAACCCAGCATAACTAACCAATACAATTAACCACATTTGTCAGCAAACCTTGCAATCTTCATCCATAATTCCCTACTTGTCTAATGCAGGGAGAAAGATGTACTTTCTCTACTCTAGAGCTAAGGGTTATGTTCTTGAATCCCTCAAAAAAGTTGAAGAAATGACTCTTTTCTGACACAAACCAAGAACATGCATATTCACTAGCCTAATCTTCCTTCAAAAGGCACATAATTCTTTGCCACAGGTAAGCGTGAAAGTGTTGGTGGGTTTAGGTACTTTACTTTAGATTTTACATATTTTTTCTATTTTTTTTTGGATGAGTTGAAAGAGTTGGAAATAATTGATGAACATCCAGCTTCCAACTTTGGTATCCAAGTAAACCCAAGAGATAAAGAGGAAGCTTGCACTTTGGTGACTGCCCACCTCTAGCCCCCTGACTCTTGGTGGAGCTCTAGGGGAACATGGCCAGTCATGGATGGCCTGTAATCTGTACTGTCAGGAGTAGCCACAACTATGGAGATCACATGTTTCCACTGGATTTTAAAGGTTTTAATTCATGGATGTGGAAAATTCATAGCATTTAATGGGAGAATAATTATCAACATGGAGCCATTTTTAAAAAATTTTATTTGGTCAATTTCAAATATCATTCCTTGGATACAAAGATCATTTTCTATTCCTCCCTGCCTTCCTGCCACCCCTCCCATAGCCAACGTGCAATTCCACTGGGTATTACATGTGTCCTTGATCAGAATCTATTTCCATGCTGTTGATATTTGCACTAGGATGTTCATTGAGGGTCTATATTCCCAATCATATCCCCTGGATCCATGTAATCAAGCAGTTGTTTTTCTTTGGTATTTCTGCTCTCCCAGTTCTTTCTTGGGATGTGGAGAGCATCTTTCTCATAAGTCCCTCAGAAATACCCTGGATCATCACTGCTGCTAGTAGAGAAGTCCATTACCTTCGATTATGCCACTGTGTATCAGTCTCTGTGTAAGATGTTCTCCTGGTTCTGCTCCTCTCGCCCTGCATCACTTCCTGGAGGTTGTTCCAGTCTCCATGGAACTCCTCTACTTTATTATTCCTTTTAGCACAATAGTATTCCATCACCAACATATACCACAATTTGTTCAGCCATTCCCCAACTGAAGCGCATCCCCTCATTTTCCAATATTTTTACCACCACAAAGAGTGCAGCTATGAATATTCTTGTACAAGTCTTTTTCCTTATTATCTCTTTGGGGTACAAACCAGCAGTGCTATGGCTAGATCAAAGGGCAGACAGTCTTTTATCGCCCTTTGGGCATAGTTCCAAATTGCCCAGCATGGAGCCATTTTCATTTGCCTTTCTGGCTCAAACTTTCACCACCTTTTTACTCCTAAGTGGAATCCTGACCTATCTCCTCCACCCTATCCCTCATCTAGCTGCCAAATCATCTTCATGAAGGAGAAATCTTAGGTCAGTTCTCACTTGATCTTGACTCACTTTTCCACCATAGCCCTGGACACTCACCGGTAGAATAAGCTCACCAACCTGTAGAATCCTGTAGTATCCCATCAGCATTGGTTCCTTACCTTGTCACTACCTTCTCTTTGCCTCTCTGATTGCAGGGCAGAACAATGAATGCCCAGCCTCCATTTAAAGAGAGCCCATCTCAAACATCTCCTCTTTCATCTCGTTGCACCACTAAGGAACTTATTTGATGCCTTTTCCACAATGCCTCCATGTTGGCTACGTACCCCCATGCCAAATTTTCAGATTCCTTTTAAATTTGTCTTTCTCCATTAGATAGTAAGCTCTTTGGTGATACGGACTATCTTTTTAGTATTTGCCTAGAACCTGGCACATAGTAGGTGCTAAATAAATATTTGCAGGCTATCAAACTCCTGCCCTTCCTGAAGAACCTCAGGGGCTGTCTATTTCCTTTCAAATAAAACACAACCTACTCAGTGTGGCATTAGAATCTTTTTACAGTCTGACTCCAGTGGGGAGCCTTTTGAGGTTTATTGCCCATTACTGCCCTCATACGTTTTACATTTAATCCAAACAGACCTACTTGCTGTTCCATAAACTTGTCATTCAATTTCCCATCTCCTCATCTTTGCTTAAATATTCCCCCATGGGCTCTGAGTGCGTCATTCAAGCCCAAGCTCATGTGCCATCTCCTACTGGAAATATCGCCTTGCCTCCTTTCATGAAGCCCTTTTCTTCCTCAGGGTGCCATGCTTATGCTTCCCTGGCTTACATGTTATATCTCATCCAAGCACTCAGTAGACTGTAAACTGCAGGGCAAAAAGAGATGAGGTCAATACGTGGTATGTAGCATGTCACTAAAATGTTTGACCTTGAAATCTGCTAATATTTCTCTCTCTCTCCTTGTCCCCTTCTTTCCGATCTTCTTTCCCATTTTCTTTTCTCCTCGGAACCTCATGGATCGCTTCTTTTCTTCTTTCAAAATGACCAGACTTTGTCCCCAGTGCCTCTCATGGTACTGTTGCCCTGATAGAACTCAGCTTCTTTCCCAGGCTTTGATGTTCCCCACAGAATCATCCAGAAACTCTCTCCACATGCCATGACCCATCCAGGTGAGTCATGCAATTCTCCTTAGGAACCATGCTCTGAGAACACATTTCAACATCATTCGGAGCTGTTGAATCTCAGGACTATTCACTGCAGAAAACATTCAGGGAAACTGAAAAAGAAGAAAAGTTCTAAGCAACAGCAGGGCGAGAGAGCATCAGTGACCTGGGGCCTCAAGGCTGCTTGTCCAGGCAAACCCCAACACTGTGGAATGTGCCTCTGAACTCTCAGCCCAACCTCTGGGATGTTCTGCACCTGGGGAGATGGGCTGGAAAGCTCATCAAGAAATTGTTCTCTTGATAATGGCGGGAGCCAAAATTTGGTGAGACTCTCATGAGGTTTTTGACATGTCTTAGTGCTAGCCAGGATTCAAGGGAAACACACTTCTCAAATTAAAAGTCATTTTCAAAAATCCTACTCAACCAATTTCTTCATTTCCAGTTGTGTGAGGCCCCTCTCTACTGTGCTCAGGTGCAGAATCCTCATGGAATTTTCCCTTTTCCTCCCCCTACTTGGACCTGGGGGTTAATTGTTGGAAAAGAAACTGATGATTCTCACCTGCCTCTTAAATGGGAATTTTCAAGGCTGAATTTCAATTCAATTTGAAATTCAATTGAGTTCTGATTCATCCAGGTCAGTTTCCTCAAAATCAACAAATACTCAAAATGGCGGTATAGTTCTTGTTATTCACTTTTTTGAGAGGGACATGATCCTGGGAGGGTAATCCCTTGGAGAATATGGTACAGGAAATAGGTTTATCCTTATTTTTATATAGAATATGGCTTGATTGTTCATGTAGACCATGCTTTCCAAGCTTTTATAAAGGGAAAAAAGTCACTATATGTGTCAGCTATTACTTAATCCAATTGCTTTTGGAGTTCAGTGTTTGACATGGTCAGTCACGCTTTCCTCTTGCATACTCTCTTCTCTCTGTTTTCATGACATGGCCTCATCTCTCCTGTTTCATCTCTCTTCAGCCTTCTTCCCTGGATCATTCTCACTGACCTTGCATGTCCTCCAACTCTCTGTCCTGGCTGAGTCCTCTTATCTCCTCCTGCCCTACTATTTCATTTGGTGATCATCTCACATGTATTTAAATACCATCTTTATTTATTTTTATTTAATTAGATGATTGAGAATATTTTTCCATGGTTATAAGACTCATGTTCTTTCCCTCCCCTCATCCCACCCCTCCCATATCTGGCACACAATTCCACTAGGTTTAAACGTGTCTAAATACCATCTTTACACCGATGATGCTCAGATTTATTTGTTCAGGCCTGTCACTCTCCTTCCTTTCAGTCTTGCATCTCTGATTGTCTATTGGATGGCATGATCTAGATAGTCAAATAGACATCTTCAGGTCAGCATATATGAATGTTTTCTGTAATCTGGCCATTTCCTACCTTCATAGTCTATTTATCCATTTATCTGCCTATCCTCCTTTCTACCATCCCATCATGTATTTTAAGATCCGTTAATACTGCTCACCCGTAAACATAAATTATTGCTTTTCCTCATACACAGAACTGCATTTCCCATCATTAGCCATTTCACTAGCTGTCCCCCATGTTCTTCCCACCCCCCCACTTCACCTCTTGACCTTCCTGGCTTCCTTCAAGTCCCAGCTAAAGGTCTACCTTGTACAGGAAGCCTTTCCTGATCACTTTAACACGAGTGCCTTCCCTGGGTCAGTCATCTCCAAATAGTTAGCCAGATGACAGCTTGTTTGTGCATAGTTGTATGAATTGTATCACTTCAATTAAATAATAAGGGGCTTGAGAGCAGATTCAGTCTTTTTCAGGTCCTCAGGATTTAGCACAGTGCTTGGCACATGGTAGGTGCTCTCTAACTAACTAGAGTGAGGTAGAATGGACATAAGTAGATTGTAGCAAGTTATCTGCAATATTTGCCCTTTTCCCCAGACTAACTTCACAACAGAATCCTTTGGGAACTCTATTCTCTGGTCAAATTTGCCAACATTCTCATCTCCATAGACCCTATTCCATCTATTCCATCTCTGACTTAGCACAAGCTGCTCCTATATCTATATGTTCTTATACAAAGAATCCTTAATTGACTTCAAATTATAGCTCAAGTCCCACTTCTTATGGTAAGTCTTAAATTGTTTTTTTTTCTTTTCCTCCAGATTACATGTTGGTATACTTTTCTTTTTTTTCCTTTTTCTTTTTTTTTTTTAATAAACCCTTACCTTCTGTCTTAGAGTCAATACTGTGCATTGGCTCCAAGGCAGAAGAGTGGTAAGGGCTAGGCAATGGGGGTCAAGTGACTTGCCCAGGGTCACACAGCTGGGAAGTGTCTGAGGCCAGATTTGAACCCAGGACCTCCCGTCTCTAGGCCTGGCTCTCAATCCACTGAGCTACCCAGCTGCCCCCTGGTATACTTTTCAATCATAGTTTTCTGCCATTTTGGGATCCATGTTCTTTCCCTCCCTCTTCCCTAAGAGTGTAGATATTGTGATATAGGTTGTGCATGTCTTATCATACAATACATATTTCCACATTCATTGTGTTGTGAAACAAGACACATTGCTTACACCAGAGAAAGATGCTCTGATGTGCACCCAGACTTATTGGTGTTCCATTAATTTTTTAGTTCCTCTGTAATCGTTTAATCATTCTTAACCTGGTATCTGTGAACATTTGTATGTTTATTAGATAGATAGATGGATAGTTAGATAATAGAGCTATTTCAGTATAATCAATTTCCTCTGTAATCTTATTTTTTATGCATTGAAAACATTATTCTGAGAATGGGTCCATAGAATTCTCCAGACTGCCCAAGCGGTCCATGGAGCACAGACCTACATCCACAGACACAAAATTTAGAACCACTGACTAGTTTATCTAGATTCATCTGGATGCCTTCCCTTCTCGCGAGTATATTCATCCCACAACCACCGCTTCTGCCATTAGAATGAAAGCTCCCAGAGGGCAGGGATGATTTCTTGTCTTTGAACCTCCATGCTTGACCCCATGCTCCGTACAAAACTAGTGCTCAACAGTTGCTTGTTAGATGGAGAACCCACATGACACGGTGGAAAGAGGCAGGCATTTGGATTCTAGAGAAGCAAGAGCTGAATCTCAGGCCTTCCACTTATTTCTTAAGGGACCATGGGAAAGCCATTAGTCTTTGAGGACTCCTCTCTGAAACAAGGACCAGTCTAGACTGTTGCTTAAGCTCATCTAGAGTTAGACCTGTGATCATCTGTCACTCAGTGAAATGATTGAATGAACTCATCACAGACTTGCCTACAAGAAATGAGACACAAAGACACCCCCTACCTCTAGGAGATGCAGGACTACACAGGGATGTGGGCAGGCTAAACAGCATGAAGAAAGGTCAATGGATGCATGGCGTGCATACAGTCCTGGCATCCATACTGTGTGATAAGAACGAGAAGAATGGCAGTGCTGGGGGGTCTTTTAGTAAGGATTCAGGAGAAGATATTTTTTTTTTTTTATTTTATAGTATTTTATTTGATCATTTCCATGCATTTTTCATTAAAGACAAAGATCATTTTCTTTTCCTCCCTCCCACCCCCCATGGCCGACGTGTGATTCCACTGGTATCATATGTGTTCTTGACTTGAACCCATTGCCATGTTGTTAGTATTTGCATCAGAGTGTTCACTCCGAGTCTTTCCTCTGTCATGTCCCCTCAGCCATTGTAGTCAGGCAGTTGCTTTTCCTTGGTGTTTCTATTCCCTCAGTTTGTCCTCTGCTTTTGGATAGTGTTTTTTTCTCCTTGATCCCTGCAGATTGTGCAGGGACATTACACCACCACTAATGGAGAAGTCCATTACGTTCGATGATACCACAGTGTGTTTGTCTCTGTGTACAATGTTCTCCTGGTTCTGCTCCTCTCGCTCTGCATCACTTCCTGGAGGTTGTTCCAGTTCACATGGAAATCCTCCACTTTATTATTCCTTTGAGCACAATAATATTCCATCACCAACATATACCACAGTTTGTTCAGCCATTCTCCAATTGATGGGCATCCCCTCATTTTCCAATTTTTGGCCACCACAAAGAGCGCAGCTATGAATATTCTTGTACAAGTCTTTGTGTCCATTATCTCTTTGGGGTACAAACCCAGCAGTGCTATGGCTGGATCAAAGGGTAGACATTCTTTTATCGCCCTTTGTGCATAGTTCCAAATTGCCCTCCAGAATGGCTGGATCAGTTCACAACTCCACCAGCAATGAATTAATGTCCTACTTTGCCACATCCCCTCCAGCATTCATTACTTTCCATAACTGTCATGTTAGCCAATCTGCTAGGTGTGAGGTGATACCTCAGAGTTGTTTTGATTTGCATCTCTCTGATTATAAGAGATGTGGAGCACTTCTTCATGTGCTTATTAATAGTTTTGATTTCTTTATCTGAAAACTGTCTATCCATGTCCCTTGCCCATTTATCAATTGGGGAATGGCTTGATTTTTTGTACAACTGATTTAGCTCTTTATAAATTTGAGTAATTAAACCTTTGTCAGAGGTTTTTATGAAGATTTTTTCCCAACTTGTTGTTTTCCTTCTGATTTTAGTTACATTGCTTTTGTTTGCACAAAAGCCTTTTAATTTGATGTAGTCGAAATTATTTATTTTACATTTTGTGATTCTCTCTATGTCTTGCTTGGTTTTAAAGTCTTTCCCTTCCCAAAGGTCTGACATGTATACTATTCTGTGTTTACCCAATTTACTTATGGTTTCCTTCTTTATGTTTAAGTCTTTCACCCATTTTGAATTTATCTTGGTGTAGGGTGTGAGGTGTTGATCAATTCCTAATCTCTCCCACACTGTCTTCCAATTTTCCCAGCAGTTCTTATCAAATAGTGAATTTTTGTCCCAAGACCTGGGATCTTTGGGTTTATCGTATACTATCTGGCTGAGGTCGCTTTCCCCCAGTCTATTCCACTGATCCTCCTTTCTGTCTCTTAGCCAGTACCAAATTGTTTTGATGACTGCTGCTTTGTAATATAGTTTGAGGTCTGGGACTGCTAGGCCCCCCTCATTAGTGTTTTTTTTCATTATTTCCCTGGATATCCTTGATCTTTTGTTATTCCAAATGAACTTTGTTATGCTTTTTTCCAAATCAGTAAAGAAATTTTTTGGGAGTTCCATGGGTATGGCACTAAATAGATAAATAAGTTTGGGCAGGATAGTCATTTTTATTATGTTGGCTCGTTCAGGAGAAGATATTAAAAAAGGTCATGTAAGGGGGAAAGAGGTCCAAAGTTTGTCATCCCCACATTTGGTGCAGAATTAATTTCATTGTGATCAAAGTTAACCTGGAGTACCAAGCAGCTACGCAGGAGACTAGCTCGTGTCCACATTGGATAGAATTCTATGGCTGCAGGCTCTTCGGAGTGCTTCCAAGCCCAACGTCCCTGACTCACGACCATCACATGTAAAATGATGGTCTTTTATTACTGATGGAAATCCTGCTTCTGCACATGGAAATGAAGGAAACCAGAGATTTTATTTCCATCACACATATTGAAGGCATTCCATTTTCAGTTTACCATAGATAAGTCCAAGCAGATAAGAGGAAGCAAGTGAGAGATGGTGTGGTGAGAGACAGATAGGAGATTGCCTCAAAGACAGAAAGATCTCTGATGATTCTCATTATGTGGAGGTAGATAAATCTTTTATTTCAAGGCAATTCTCCAAGAAGTTGCTGACGTGTGATGGTAGATGATGTTTCTTTATGGAGGAGTTCGCTATTCCAAAGAAATTAGATGTTTCATCCCTGTCTTTAATACCAGGACCAGAAATCACCATTAAGGTATGTCTTTAACTTCACATTTCTCTTAAAAGAAGTGAAGTCCAGAGAGAAATACAGTCGTCCCTTGGCGGCTTCACTGTATAGTGGGGTTCTTAAAAAATGCATATCTAATCTGTGTCACGGAGTTTTCACTATATTGTGGAACCAACCACAGTGCTGTGTTCTGTATTTTGGGCACTGATTGGCTCAGTGTTCACGAGTGTGGGAAAGATTAATAAGAGTGTAGAAAAAATTCATAGGCAAGTGGGAAGGATTTCTAAAGCCTTAAAATATCTATAAATAATTAAATAAATGAAACATCACTACTTCAGGGATTTTCACCTATTGTGGGGTCTCTGGAATGTATGTAATTCCCCTGATAGGGGAGGGATCACTGTATTTTGACCAAAGCAGAGCTGAGACTAACACCTATGCATTGTCCAGTGCACTACAACATCTTGATGCTTCTCCCCTTGATCTGGGGATATTCCAAAGAGTTCTGCAGGTGCCATTTTTGCTGGGCTTCCAATGAAGCTCTGGATGGAGGTTATCAGCAATGAGAAAAGTCAGCAGTGGTGAAATGGCAATTATTGCCATTTAGAAGCTCTAAGTGACCTCAGGATCATGGATCAGAGATCAAAGGATCCTACCACTAGAGAAACAAGGGAGCACTGAGATCATCGAGTCCAAACTCCTTATTTCAAAGATGAAGAAAATGAGGAAAAGCAAGTGATTAGCTCCAAGATATATAAATAGCATATATTAGAGAAGGATTTGAATCCAAGTCCTATGAATTTAGAGTCATGGTTATTCCCACTAGACTATATTACCTCTTGGTTTTTTAAAAACTTTAAGAAGATTTTGTCTTCACCTCAAATCAACCAAACTCTTCTTTCAACCTTACTCTAGGACTGATGCATACATATTAAGGCTTTTGAAAGGTGCCACAAAGGCCAACAGTTGGGCCTCCTGTTGGATTTGTCTCTCTGGTCTATATAATGACACACATACACTAGAACCCTGCTTCTGAAATAAAAGGAATAGGATTCAAATTCCACCTCAGATGTTTGTTGTTGTTGTTTTTTTTAACCTATGAATTCTGAGCCAAGTCATTTCAACCTGCTGGGTAGACGTTTACTCATTTGAAAAGTGCACTAAATGACATCTAAGTCTTTTCTACCTCAAGGCTTATGGATCTCATGTGACTTACGCCCAAGTCCTATATGACACTGGCCAAGTTATTCACTTCTCTGGGCCTTGGTGTTCTTATCTGCAAAATGGAATCCATAGCTTCAAATCTATAATTGATCAATCAATAAACATTAAATGACTATAAAATATCAGAGATTTTCCAAAGTATAAACTACAGTTATGATGAATACAACATTCCCTATGGCAAAAAGCTATCATTCCATCAGAAAACAAACAAACAGAACTCATTTAAGTGTGTAACAAATAAATGTAAAGAGAAGAAATGTGAGGTATTGAACTAGACCTTAGCTAGGGAGGGAAGTCACCGAGGGTTGGTGGGGAGGATCAGGAAAGACTTCACATAGAAGATTTGGAGCTGTGTCTTGAAGAAAGAAGAGAAGGATTTCACGATGGTGTGTATGTGGAGGGAGTGCATTCCAGGCATGAGAGATACCATGGCCATAAATGACTAGAATCATAGATCACGAGAGCCAAACAGAAGCTTCAAAAGCCTCTCACCTAGGCACTGAGTTCACCAAAAGGACAATTGACACCCATCCCATATTTAGAATTGTTGAAGTTCAGAATATCCCTCCTTTGTGGTGAGGAATAGGCAAGCCCCTTAACTTCAGTTATCAAATCTGGATGATTTTGTCCCTCCTGAGTGAGAAGAGATTGAACCAAATCAAAGCTCATGAAGCAGTGAGGCTCCAATCATCGGAGATCTTCAAAGGGAAGCTGGATGTTTCTATTTTCAGAACTCCATAAAAGGTTCTAGTAGTACGGATTGAACGAGAAACCCTCAGTTCTTCCTTCCAGTTCTTTAGAGTCCAATTTTAAAACACGCTCCTGGTAGATGAGGAAATTGAGGGAATAACTAAAGAGGGAATAACTCACTTAGCCTACATCACCGACCCAATGAGTGGTAGGTTTTCTGGCTCTAGACCAGTCCTTTTTGCATCCCTCCACACCATTATGCTTCCATATATCAACTTCTTCATATGCCCTATATGTGGTGATTCGTGTTTTATATTTTGATGATTCCTCTTTAATTCTAGATGGTTTTCTTCTCCTCCAGAAACTCGATTATACTCTTCTTATAACACTTTTAGCCCTGAAACATTTTTCCTGATAAGTTATCCTGATAAAGTATGGTTAAATGATCTCATCTGAGTTTTCCTGGTTGTTGTTAAGTTTCATTTTTTAAAAGAGAAAAAGAAAGAAACAGACACATACCACCAAATAACCAGATGTTGTCTTCTCCTATTTCAGTTCCTAACATACAATAAGTTGCAGGTTTCTTGCAGCTCCTCAGGCTAAATTGCAAACAAGAATTAGCACATCACCAGCCTAACTGCTTCTTCCCAGAATGTCTGTTTAAAGTTAAAATGAACAATGGACTCAGATATCAAAGGGATATTGCTCCCAAATTATCCAATCAACTCTGAGGACAGCTGGAGAGAACAGTGGACTAAAGAGTTTTTTTTTTTTCAATCAATGGGTAACTCTTGGAAAGTTTAATTGTTGTCGGTCACAGTTTATTTCAGGGTAAATGAGTCTTCACAGAATCACAGAATGCCACAGTTGGAAGGGATTGTTGAGGCCGTCTTGGTCCAAACAGTACCTGACTGAGAATCCCCTCTACCACAAGGAGCTATTCCAAAGAGGGGGAACTCATTACCTAACAAAGACAAAACACTGCCATTTTGGACAGCTCTAATTTTGAAGATATTTCCCCTTGGCATTAAACATAAAGCTACCTTTTTGCAATTGCTCTTCATTAGTCCTATTTCTGTCCTGTCCCAAGAAGAAGAATAAATCTGAGAGTTATCTGGTTCTTCCTAACTCTTGGTTTCTGGATAAAAATGCGGATAAAAAAGCTTAAACTCAAGTCCCTTTCATAACCTAGTTTCCCTCCTCTGGATTTTCTCATCTTCATAAATGCCTTTACTCATGCTAGATGTGGTCTGATCATGGCAGAACACAGGAGAAATGCTATATCCTTTATTTCCAAGCACTAAGCTTTACCAGGAAACAGTACTGTCTAGGCAAATCTACCTGATTCAGAGGATTGAGACTCAAACCTGGTTCTGCCATTTATTTTCTGGGTTACCTTAGACAAGTTGCTTAGTTCTTGTGCTTCTCATGTTCCTTCTATATTATGTATACTTGAGGACCTCTAAAAGCTTCCCAGGTCAAAATATATTCCATTCTCTGGTCTTGAGGCAGTCTAAGGTTGTTTCACTATTGTTTGGTCATTGAGTCATATTCAACTTTTTGGGATCCTCTGGACCATAACAGGCAGTTCCTTCTGTTCTCCAGTCTCCCACCATCTGTCCAAGCTCACGCTCATTGCTTCCATAATACTATCGATCTCTCTCATACTCTTTTCTTTCAGCCTTCAATATTTTCCCAACATCAGGATCTTTTCTTATGAGTCATCCTTTCATTATGCAGTTGAAACATTTCAGCTACATCTTATGTGTTGGCTTTTCCAATTGATCATCTGAATTCATTTTTTTTGAGTAATGACTGATTTGATCCCCTTGCTGTTGGGGGCTTTAAAAGTCTTCTCCTGCTCCACATTTTGCAAATGTCCATTCGGTGATGCTCACCTTTCCTTATATAAGGTCCACCTCTCACATCCATACGTTACTCCTGGAGAAAAACAAAACCTTGACTATAGGACCTTTGTCAGCAAAATGATGTTTCTGCTTTCTAGTTTGATGTCCACATTTGTCATAACTTTCCTTCCTCAAAGTTTCATGCCTGCAGTTACTGTCTACTAGGGTCTCTGAGCCCAAGAATGCTTCCATTTCTTGGTTCTCTTTTTCCCAGGAAGTGATGTGACTAGTTAGCACAATCTTACAGGAAGGGGGTGTTGTTTGTTTTAAAAGCTAAGCTTCAAACCAGCTTTTACACTCTCCTCTTTAATCCCCATCAAGAGGTTTCTTAGGGGACAGCTGGGTGGCTCAGTGGATGGAGAGTCAGGTCTAGAGATGGGAGGTCCTGTATTCAAATTTGGCCTCAGATACTTCCCAGCTTTGTGACCCTGGGCAAGTCACTCCACCCCCATTGCCTAGCCCTGATGGATCATCAGCCTTGGAACCAGTACACAGTACTGATTCTAAGATGGAAGGTGAGGATTATTAAAACAAAAAAAGAGGCTTCTTAATTTTTCACTTTTGGCCATCAGATTGGTATCCCCTGCATATGTAAGATTTTTGCTATTTCTCCCAGCAACCTTAATCCTGCTTTCTTTGTTTTTATTTATCCAACCTGGCATTTTACATGGTGTATTCTGCATATAAGTTCAATAAAGTGACAATTCACAGCTTTGTCCTACTTATTTCCAAATCTTAAACCAATCAATGTTCAATGCTTGGCTGCACAGAGGCTTCTCAGGAGCCAAGAAAGGTGATCTGGGACTACAGTCTCCTTGAATACTTGCCACATTGGGTGTGATCCGCCATCACAGGCTTTAGGTTGGTCAGTGAGGCTTTTTTTTTTTCCTGGAACTTCCTTGCTTTCTCCATAATCCAGTGAATGTTAGCAATTTGATATCTAGCTCATCTGACTCTTCAAAAACCAGCCTGTTCTTCTAGTAATTCTTGGTTCACATCCTGCTAAAGCCTAACTTGCAGAATCTTAAGCATAGAATTGCTGGATTTTAAATGAGTGGAATTATCTGGTAATGCCAAGAGTCTTTGGCATTGCCCTTCTTTCAGAATGAGTTATCAACTCATCTTTTCTAATCCCCAAACCACTGTTGAGTTTTCTATATTTGCTGCCATATTGAGTACAGCATTTTAACAGCATTATATTTTAGGTTTAAATATCTCCTCTAGAATTCAATCATTCCACTATTTTTATTTGTAGCAATGCTTCCTAAGGCCCACTTGACTTCATTTCTCAAGATATCTGCCTTTAGATGAGTTCCCACTCCGTTATGTTTATCAGTGATGTTTCTTGTATAAGTTCTTCTGTATATACTTGCTCTCTTCTTAATTTTTTCTTCTTCTGTTAAGTTCTAACCATTTTTGTCCTTTATCATGTCCATTTTTGTCTGAAACATTCTCTGACTATCTCTAATTTTCTTAAAGGGATCTGTGATTTTTCCATTCTGTTATTTTCTTCCATTTCTTTGCATCGATCATTTAAGAAAATATTATTTCTCCTTGCTATTCTCTGAAATTCTGTATTCAGTTGGGTATATGGTTCACTTTTTTCTTTACTGTTCACTTCCTCCTTTTCTCATTTATTTGAAAAGCTGCATTAGGCCAATATTTTGTTGTCTTGCTCTTCTTTTTCTTTGGAATACTTTTCTACTGTTGTTTTTGCTGCTGCTGCTGCTTTGCATCATGCAATTCTGCAAACCTCTGGAAATAGTTCTTCAGAAAGAATTGTATCTCCAAGTTATAATCCTTTAAATTTACTCACCACCATCATTTCATACTCATACGGCACGTTTTCTTGGTCATACCTATATGGTCTAATGATTTCCCCTACTTCAATTTAAGTCTACATGTTGCAAAAGGAAGTTCATGATCTGAGCCAGGTCAGCTCCTCGTCTTATGTTAACTGACTGCATAGACCTTCTCCACCTCTGGCTGCAAAGTATATAACCAATGTGATTTTCATATGGACCAGCTGATGATGTCCATGTCTAGAGTTGTCTTTTGGGTTCTTGAATGTTTGCTATGATTAGCAAATTTTGCCAAGTCTATCTCCTGCTTCATTTCATTCTCAAAGCACAAACTTGCCTGCTATTGCAATTATCTTTTAGGCTTCCTACTTAAGTGTTCCAGTTCCCTAGGATGAAAATGGCATCTTCCTTTTTTTTTCGGATGTTATTTCCAGAAGATGTTTTATAGAATCAAGGATTTTAGTCTCTTCAGCATCATTAAGTTGAAGCACAGAATTGCTTCACTGTGATATTGAATGGTTTGCCTTGGATTCCAAAAGACACGATTCTGTAATGTTTGCGATATATGTATGGCAGGTTTCTCTGTAATATTGATTTTTGCATCATTAGCCTTTTTTCATCACCAAACACATCCATATCTAGGCTTCCTTCTGCCATCAACTTATCTACTTCATTATTTTTTTTAACCCTTGCCTTCCATCTTAGAATCAATACTGTGGATCAGTTCTAGAGTGGAAGAGTGGTAAGGGCTAGGCTGTGGGGGTTGAGTGACTTGCCCAGGGTCCCTCAGCTAAGAAGTGTCTGAGGCCAGATTTTATCTACTTCGTTCATTCTGGAATTACTTAGATTTTCCCACTACTCCTCCCTAGTAACATCCAACCTGAGGAGTTCATCTTCTAATGGGATATCTTTTATTATTTTAAATGATGTCCTTGAGGTTTCTTGGCAAAGATACTGGAGTATTTTGCCATTTCCTTCTGCAATAGATTACCTTTTGACTGAATTCTCCACCACAACCCATCTGACTTGCATGAATCTGCATGGCATAGCTAATAGTTTTATTGAGTTATCCAATCCTCACCATCATGAAAAGGCAGTGATCCAGGAAGGGAAGTTTCCATTAGCTTTTTTGATTATCCTAACACACTTATCACATGTATTATATATTTCAAGAGCTCACAAAGCAATAAAATCCTAAATCATATTCTAAGGAATAGCTATTGACAACTTCTTCCTCTTCGTTTCTGAAATTGATTTTTTGAAACTATACATTTTACATTCATGCCTATGCAATTTCTTCTTAGCAGATTAAACCAGATGTTATATATATATACATATATATATATATATATGATCATGCTTTTTATAAATTCTACTCATCCAGTTTTCTACTTGTGTGCATGCTCTGTAACATACATACATACATATAATACATATATATATACATCTTTGGTCTAGGAACACAAGACTAGATGGAGATAGAATAGAGAATATGTATCCATACACTCATTTTCTTAAGTTTCTTTCTTTGAGGCATGCAGTAAATTAGTATTTCTTGCTTGCTTGCTTGCTTTCATGTATTTTTAGCATTCATTATTTTAAATTTTGAGTTCGAAATCCTCTACCATTCTTTTGCTCATCCTCTGCCAATTGAGAAGGCAGACAATGAGATATCAATTTTATGTGTGAAGACATGAAAAACATGTTTCTTATTAGCTATCTTACTTTTAAAAGGCAAAAAATTTTTTGATAAAAGCACACTTCAGAGTGGACTCAGTTCATCAGCTTTTTCTCTGGAGATGAATAAGATTTTTTATAGTTTTATATTAATATTTATATTGATATATATTTATATTTTAATTGTATAATAATAAAAAGCCTTTTATTATTGTCTTGGATCATTTTCTTGATTAGATAGCTAAGTTTTTCATAGTTAGTCATTATTAAAATATTGGTATTACTGTGTACAATGTTCTCCTAGTTCTGTTCACTTCACTTTTCGTCAGTTCAGGTAGGTTTTCCTAGGTTTTTCTAAAGGCATCCTGTCCATCATTTCTTATAACATATGAATATTCCATCATAGTCATAGACAGCAACGTGTGCAGCCATTGCTGAATTTATTGACATTCCCTCAACTTCCAATTCTTTGCTACTACAAAGAGAGC
Source organism: Monodelphis domestica (assembly GCF_027887165.1). NCBI lineage: Eukaryota > Metazoa > Chordata > Mammalia > Didelphimorphia > Didelphidae > Monodelphis > Monodelphis domestica. The sequence goes on from NC_077233.1 coordinate 10,577,245, forward strand.
TGCTGTACATATTTTTGGTACAAAGAGATCTTTTTAAATTTTTCTTTGATCTTTTTGGGATAGAGACCTTATAATGATATTGTTGCATCAATGTTTATACAAAATTTTATAGCTCTTTGGGCATAATTTTAAGTTGTTTTCCATAATGGTTGGACTAGTTAAAAACTCTATCAACAATATATCAGTGTCCCTATTTTTCTACCTCCCTATCATCATTTAATATTTTCCTTTCCTGTAGTATTACCTAATCTCATATATGTGAGGTGGAATATCAGAGTTGTTTTAATTTGTGTTTCTCTATTTGAGTGATGAAGAGCATTTTTTTCATGAGAAAATTGATAGCTGAGATTTCTTCTGAAAACTATCTGTTTGATCACTTATGTATTGAGATATGGCTCTTTTTTATGAATTTGATTTGGTTCCCTGTATATTTGAGAAATTATCTCTTTAGAGGAACTTCCTATAAAAATAATTTTCTTAAAATTTCTGTTTTGATTATAATTTTAACTTCAATTTTTTTGGTGCAAAATCCTTTTAATTTTATGTAATCAGTATTATCCATTTTACTTTCTGTGATCCTTTCTATCTCTCTCTCTTTTTTGGTCATAAATTTTTCCCTTATCCAAAGCAGATAGTATATTGGTATCCTATCTCTAATTTAAAATTTCATAACCTTTCAGTGAGGAAATAATGTTTGCCATGTACCATTTCAGATAAACCCTTACCCTGACCCGGCTTTTGCTTTTAGCAAAACAACACTAAAGATAGAACTATTCAGATGAAAGAAAATGGAATCCACAATAAAATAGGTGACTATGTTGGCCATCTCCTTAGATTTCCTAAATCAAGAAGAAAGAAAGAAAGAATTTTTGAGATTGGGCTCTGGTGTCCACTGTTAAAGAAGAAGAAGTTTATCATCTACTGTTGTCAGGGAGGCTGTGATTCTGTGTGGTACCAGGTGATCTGGAGGTGATGACCATCGAGGGTTCATTGGATGGTCAGCAACTCACTCTACTACCAATCAGCCTTCTAAAACATTCCCAGCTAAAACCATCATATTTTTGCTATAGCTACCATCTCTCTTCATATCCCTCTGGGCTCCTATCAAATATCATCTGGTTGTCATGCCTTTTAGATGATTTAATAGGAATATGTCAATTAGCATTATAAGTGAACAGGAAACATGGTTCAACAATTCATAGGAGCAGAAGATAGAGAAATAGTTTTAATAGTCATGAAGATTCTTTAAGTAGGTCTTTTATCCTATATCTGATTGGCCAGAGCTGTTAGGTTATTCAATTTTTAACACATTTAAAGGGAAAAACAATATAAAGATTTAACCATTAACAGCTTGACAATTGTAAAGCAGAGGAATTTTCCAGGTAATGCCTATACTACTCCACTATGTTTATATGATGAGTATGGTGATATCCAAAATATTTAGTTTCTAATCAAGGAGTTAATATTTTAATTACCCAAATGTTGCCTTTTGGCAGTAACATTCATAGGCCACACTGAAAAATCAGTGCAATCTCACATTTCTAAAGTATTTTAGTGGGTGATGTAGGAAAAAGGGAGATAGCATCTTCTAAGGAGACAAGAACATAGGAAAATCCAGAGAAAGGGATAGGCAGAGAGAACAGAGTTGAAAGGAGGGAGAGAGATTATTATGTGTCAGATAGAAACAATTTCTTTCTTGATGGGTTTTGATGAGGTATGTGATATTTTTTTTTCTGGCTGTGGCTAACTGGTCATAGTAAGGTAATACTTCTAGGAATCTGCAAACTCGTCTTCATGGATACTTCCTCTAACACTGCAGATCACACACAGCCTTTTTACAAATAGACTGCTGATTCAATTAATGATTACTGTGTTATGTGAAATAAAGGATCTTTCCAACCCTAGTATTTTTACTATAAAGTATTCTAATTTTCCCAATAACTTTTCATGAATACTGAATAACTTCCCCATTTCTTCATGACTCCATTTGAGGTTTTCTTGGCATGGATAATGGCATGATTTGCCATTACTTTCTCCAGATCATTTTACAGATGAGGTAACTGAAGCCAATAGGTTTAGGTGATTTGCCCAGGTTCACACAGCTAGTATGTGACTGAGGCCAATTTTGCACTCAGGTCCTCCAGACTCCAGGATCAATACTCAATCCTCTGTGCCATCTAGCTGCCACTTTGCCTAATTATTTTTCAAGCATGAATTTATCAAATTTTCATGACCTTTTAATATTAATTCTTTTATTATTTTTATTTTTATTATTAATATTAATTATTTTAATATTAATTCTAGATCTGGATTTTCTATTCTTGTTTAGTGATCTATTTCTCCATTTTTTCTAGCAACATAGACTATTTTTTACAATTATTGTTTGATACATTTAAAAATAAAGCAGTATTTAAAGTGGGTTAATATTGACATTCTCCTTTTTAGAACTTTAATTCTTTGAAATACTAAGTTGTTATTTTCATTGTTAATATATCAATTCTATGATTTTTTTTAAAATTTTAGTTCATTTGACCAAAACTTCTAAGAACAAATGCAACCACTCCATTTGTTTACTCCTTCCTTCATTTGTGCTGTGTGTGTATCTGTGTGTATATGACTGTGTGTGAATGTATGTGCAAATTCTAAGGAATTGGGTGATTCTTTGTGATATAGCAGATTGTGATTTGGTCTGGTTAGTCATTCCGGGAAGTAATTGAGAGCTATTCCCCAAAGTCACTAAAATCTGAACTTTGACCTATTCTAGGTCAATATCTCTAAAGTTATCAAAGTAAGAAAAAATAGCAATAACTACAAAATATTTTAAACTTCTTTTTGGAATGACACAGAATGAAAAATTATATGGTTGCCCATCAGTTAGCTAGTGAATAAACATATTCTAGTAAAGTCATAATGAAAGGCATGGTTACAGAGAAACCTGGGAAGACGTATGAAATGATGGAGTGTAAGGTAAGCAGAATCAGAATAACAATTTTGAAAGACTTGGGAGCTCTGAGAAATGGAATGACCAAAAATTATCCCAGAGGCCTAGTGATGAACTATGCTGCCCACCTCCTGACATAGAAGTGATGAATTTGGGATGCAGAATGCCATGTGCATTTTTGGATGTGGTCAATGTAGTCATTTGTTTTCCCTCACTATGTATATTAGTTAAAAAGTGATTTTTTTCTTGTAAATGGAGGTAGTGAGAGGGAGAGAAAATAAATGCTTGTCAATTGAAAAATTAACAAAGGAAACAGTCTATAAAATAGGAGTTAATCTTTCATTAAAAGTTTGGCAGATTTTCTTGTAAATCCATCTGGGCCTGGGGACATTGTGCAGTACAGCTTTTTAATGGGCTTTCTGATTTATCATTCTGACAAAGGACTATTTAAGTTTTCTACACCTTAATTTGATAATTTTGTTACTTTAGATTTCTGCAGCTAGTTTTCCATCTTCTTTCAACTTTTATTTTTTTATGCAAAGAAATACATGGAGTAACGGATAATAATTTTCCTGATTAACATTGTGCTTACAGTGACCTCTTCGTTCTAATTGTTAGTTGCTATATTTGTATCTCTACTCTTTAAAAAAAAGATTGAATAATTATTAACTCTTTTAGTTATTTTCCTTTAAAAAGTCCTTCATAATTTCAATTGATTTCTCACTATTAATTATATCAATATCTGCTATGACTTTCTTACTTTTGTTTCATTTATTTTTTTCAAAACAATTTATTTCATTGTTTAATACTTTTATATTCAATCTCTATTTGTGTATTCTCTTCCCTAACATTTTATGTTTTTCATCCAAATCCTGCTTCATTTCTTCTCATTGTTTATTATATAGGATTCAAGTCATCACTAAATTTTATTGAATAAATCAGTCAAGAAGCAGTCACCTTCAAGGTACATTTTCCCAAAGACAGTATTCCCAGAGTCCAACAGCTTGTCTTTGTGTCGTACCTTATACATGATTCTGTGTGGTGGCTAATAGAGCATTGTCTCTCTTGTCCTGATTAAAGCCTTGCTCTTTCTAACTACTTTGGTGATTCTGTGTTTTTCAAGGCTGAAACCAGAAGCAAATATTATACCAAAGCTCTATGAATTTAAAAAGAAAAAATAAAGTTCTTGGCTTCAAGGATCTCATTCTAATGGTAGAGATGAGATGCAAATGACTATATTCTTATTCTACTCTGTTTTTTTTTATAATTTCATTTTCTCCAGTCATTATGTAATAAATTATTTTTAGTTTTCACATGACTCTATGGCTTTTAATAAACAGAAATTTGGAGAGATTGTTTAGAAATCTATTTTTATAGCTCATTTATTTTTAATTGGAAATTTGTATCCATTTGTATTTATAATTAAAATTGTTAGGTGTATCTTTTATTTAATCAACTATAGGAAAGGAATATGGACTTTCTTAATTTTATTTCAAATTTACTAAACTATGAACTATAAAATGTATGCCATGTTAATATTTATTTATATTTCTTTAAATTGGAATTATCTCATAAAATTTAAGAATTTTACTTTGGCATTAAACTGCTCATCTACTTCTTTTTCTCATCTGTCCAGACACACACACACATATATGTATGTATTTTTTCCTTGTTGCTCTGAACCACTCTTCTAAAACATTTATAGATTCAGCTGATGCAAGTATCCTATAGATTGTCATGTTTCCTAATCACTGATGGATCTGGATTTCAGAAGTTAGAATTGTTTAAATTTTTGTCTATTTTGGATAAAAGATTTGTCCATTTTTCAAAGACTTCCTTGAAGTACATATATGTCTCTACCAACTTAAAAATTTTACTGATTCTCATACATCCATTTATTGCCTTCAATTGGTATATTGTTTGTTTTTCTTTTAAACCCTTAATTTTCCTCTTAGAACCAATACTCTGTATTGGTTCCAAGGTAGAAGAATGGTAAGGGCTCAGGAATGGAGGTTAAGTGTCTTGCCCAGGGTCCTATAGTTGGGAAGTGTCTGAGGCCAGATTTGAACTCAAGATCTTCTGTCTGTAGACCTGACTCTCAATCCACTGAGTTTCTGGCTGCCCCCACTGAGTTTTAGTAATTTAGGATTCATTTATTATGTTTCTTAATATTTCATTAATACATTCCAATTTTCTCAGTTGTTTCTTGACTTCTGAGAGGACCCACTCTAGTCTTGATTAATATTCTTCAGATATATTTTTGTTTTTCTTTGAGTTTAGAGTATTTTTCCATTTTGTTATAATGTTGATTGAATGTTACATTATTTTACATCCATATGCAAATACTAGAACAATATGGTTAACCAACTATAATTCTTCCCAAGTTCTTTGTCAGTGTCCTATAAAATTTTATATCAGCATTATTTGTACTTCTCAGGATGAAGTGATTTCTTTGAGCCCTGTTTACTGTTATTCTTAGGCATCTTCCATTTTTTAATGCTGCAATAAGCTAATGGATATTAGTAATAGGTTCAGTTGTATTTTGCATGTGGCTTACTTAAAAATTTTATCTTCCTACATGTTTCTTACATCCTTGAATTTGAGCTTTAATTCTTCTTGCTTGTTTGAAAATTAAAAAAAAAATAAAAATTATACCACTTTCTCTTTTGCTGTGGGGTGGGCCAACCTCTCATAGGGGATGGGGTCTTGGAGGTGGGACCGTGTGGGCAAAATGATGGATGGGACACAGTTTTCACATTCAACCCACAGCACAGGTTTCACAGGATAAACTGCTCTGCCTTGACTGATGCCTGACTTTATTTTATACCCTCATGATCACACATCTGATTGGCACACAGTTTCATTCTCAAGATACATGTTTCCATGTAACCTAACAACAGACAGGAAGCCTAGGGAGAAAGTCAGTGAAACATTGTTGCTAAGAGCAGGATCAGTGGGTAGAATCAACATGACCCATTTTGGTTAGGGAATTCAGAGCACAGATTTGCCAGAAATTTTTATGCCTAGACAAGAGGGTCCTATCTAAAAAAGACATCTAAAAAAATCTATAAAAGAAGCCTTAGGTTTAATTTTGTAAGTGGGCTCTCCTGGTAATATCCTAGGGGGACAGAGTGAGACATCTGTATTAACCCTGCAAGCATGTTGCTCTCATCTATTTTTCCTGGGGCTAAGTAATAATAATAATCAATAATCATAGCAATTCTAATAATAAGAGGATGTTAATAATGAAAGTTGCTTAGGGGGATTTCAGTGGATGTTTCCATCCTTCCTGGGGGCTATTTTACAGTCCCCAGTTTCCACATGGACTGTGTCAAACAGCATGGTTTTTGATGGCTCCCAACACTCTTTTATTTTGACTTGTGATCTTCTTACTAGTATTTACTCCTGCTTAATTTCATTCAATGTGTAAGTCCTGCATTTAAGTAATTCTCTAAGGAAATCTAGAATTGACTATTTTCCCATTAGTATTACTTCTTATGCATTAGCTGTTTTAATGTTTGTTATTATTTTTTGTACAGTACTGACTGTTACTTTTCTTCATTTTGCTCATTCTCTGATGTGATTGAAGAGTTTTATTAGAGGGTTATTCTTTTCTCTGGTGTTTTTCTTTCTTGTTGTTCCTTTTTTGAGGGAAGTATGGATTTGATTCTGGTTCTTCGCCACTTAAGAAGGGGAAAATATAACTGCCTTTTAAAAACCTAAGGCATAATATTTTGTGCTGTCATCTTTATCCAAGATTTGTTTGGCCTTGAGTAAAATTCTACATGCTTCAGTTTGACAAAGCAGAGCCTATTTATTGCACGATCAGTAATCTTTTAAAAGGTATTATGGAATATTGATTTCATTTTGCAAAATGAATAGATTTCGTGAGGAAAAAACCTTCATTATGAATGCATATATTTCTTTAAATGTTATTTATGTAGCTCATTTGTCAACTTGGCCTCAGTCTCTGACACAATGAACTAGGTTCACCGTGAGGGCTTCTCTATAATAATAATCTCTATGTCTTGCTCTGCCCTCATGTAAAGATTCATCTAGGAACATATTAGTTTGTCACATGTTCCTCCTTAAAGGGGTTCTCAGTTCCCCTAGATGCATTGGTAGTAATAACATTTCACATAGGACAGGTTTTAGTTAATGAGGCACAGAATTGGCTCATATAAACTCCCTGGAAAAACTCTTCCTTTTTTCAGTGACTTCTCAAGAGGTAAAATGATATGATCCAAAGTATTCATGTCATGAATTATTTCTCAGTACCCGTGGTTCCCTTCTGTCTGATTCTATCTTCCCTTTGGGAACTATGCAGACGATGCTCCCTTCGTACCTCTAGTTCTGCATGTCAAGAAAGTGCTGCCATTTCCATTTTCTCTTTTACTTTCTCATCAGTTTCTCCTCTCTGCTGCAAATATAGCACCAGTCCCCCCTCTGCCCCCACCACACATGGCTCTCATGAAGGTTGCTATCTATGGATGGAAGGATAGTATGTGTGGAGTTTCTCGATGTTTGCGTCCCACTCCAAGCCTTTGGGGCCCTCTTCATGTGGTCAAAATATACAGAATCTTTTCCGTGAGTGCCTTCCTTCTTTTTCTTTATCTATAAGGTCTGGGTTGTTTTTTTTTTTTTTTAAGTAAAGCACTTTGTAAACCTTCAGAGAGTGTATAAATGGTAGCTATTGTTATTATTATTACCATCTGTGTCACTTTTTATAGGTTAGGATCATGAGCCGATTCAAGTGTAGAAACTAGATCATTCTGTGGTATCATTGTGGCAGCTACAAAGGCAGGGGGTGGAGATATGAACAACGAAAATGGGAAAGGAAGAGAAAACACTCCTGTTAAGAAGAGAACACAAGGGCTGACAAAAAGGTGGTGCTGCTATGTGAAGGAGATGTCAGTGCACTCCAAAGTAGGACCTTGGATACAGGACAGGGAAGCATTCACTTGGAGAAACTCTTCTCCAGACAAATTTGATTTGGAGAAGCTCTCCCCCAGCTAGATGGCAGTGTAATGGCTTTTTCAGTCATAACAACAACAAGAAATTTAAAGTTTATAACATTATGATATGATAATAATCTCCAATCTGTCACTACTACTACTACTACTACTACTACTACTAATACTACTACTAATACTTAATACTAATACTACTGCCAATACTACTATTACTACAACTTCTACTACTACTCCTATAAATTCTACTACTACTACTATAACTACTATTCCTACTTTAAATACTACTACTATTGCTACCACTATAAATTCTACTACTACTACTATAAATACTACTACTATTACTACTACTATAAATTCTACTATTACTACTACTACCATAAATTCTACTACTATTGATACCACTATAAATTCTACTACTACTACTATACTATTACTACTACTATAAATACTACTATTATAACTACTATTACTACTACTACTATAAATTCTACTACTACTACTACTACTACTATAAATTCTACTACTACTACTACTATAAATTCTACTACTACTATAAATACTACTACTATAACTACTATTACTACTACTACTATAAATTCTACTACTACTACTATACTATTACTACACTATAAATACTACTACTATAACTACTATTACTACTACTACTATAAATTCTACTACTACTACTATACTATTACTACTACTACTATAAATTCTACTACTATTATTACTTACTACTATAAATTCTACTACTATTATTACTACTATAAATTCTACTCCTCCTCCTCCTCCTCCTATAAATACTACTACTAATACCATAACTACTATTGCTACTACTATAAATGCTACTACGATTACTACTACTATAAATTCTACTACTACTACTACTACTACTAAAAATTCTACTACTACTACTATAAATACTACTACTTCTACTATAACTACTATTACTACTACCATAAATACTACTACTATTACTACTATTACAAATTCTACTATTACTACTACTACTATAAATTCTACTATTCCTACTATAACTACTATTATTACTACTATAAATACTACTACAATTACTACTACTATAATTTCTACTACTATAAATTCTACTACTACTACTATAATTTCTATTACTACTACTACTACTACTACTACTATTACTACTACTGCTACAAATTCTACTATTACTATTACCCACTAGTTTAAGAATCCCTTCTCTAAGAGAAAGAATTAAGCTCTAGCAGCATGTTGTGTTATTCTCTAACACTGAGATGTGAACATAAAGGGTATAGTAGAAACCATGTGATTTTTTTACAGCAGTGTAGCCAATCAATCAACAAGTACTTACTAAGCTCTTAAGTTTTAGTAAGCCCTGCACTGGGTATACGGAGACAGAAATGATATGATCAAGAGATTCAGTTCCAAAGGGCTGGATACTGTTCCTTGAAGCCACAGATCTTGGTTCAAATGTCACCTCTGTAAATCACTGGACTGTGGCTCTGGGTGAGTCACTTCAGATTTCTGACCTCTACTCCTTTATTTATAAAATAGGGGGGTTAAACTAGAAAATAATCTAAGTCTCTTCTTTCTCCATGATCCTACATTCTTGGGCAGTTTGAGAATGAGGAATATTGAAAATCCATTCTGTGGTTATGTGGGTTAATTTTTTTTAATGGGATGTACTATCATATTGGAAATCCTTACCATTCCCAATCAGTGGGAATCCATTCTAAAAATTCATTCAGGATGATCTGGTGGAACTGTGGCAAAATCTTTCCAGACAAACTGCTGTGCAAGCCACCTTTCCAGTGAATATTTTCCAATACATGCCAGTCTTTCCTGGTTTATGATCAGCCATTGAAATAAAGCAAATTCAATTTGTTTTTCAGCTCCAACTGGGCACTTCTTTTCAAAAGAAATTAATTTGTTGACTTTTTTGGCACTATTTCTAGGTTATCAAGTGAGACTCATCCAGCATGAGTTGCAGTCAAAGGGGAAATACCCAGAAAAGGTGAAGGGCTTTTCTTTCTAATCAAGGTCTAAGCAGGAAACTTAGGGAGGACATCCATGGCATGAAGATAGAATTTCTATGTCAATATACAATTTTGTATGTATGTGTGTGAAGTTACCCCATTAGGGGTTACATGCTCCAGAAACAGACACACACACACACACACATACTAACAACTTTCCTGAGAGTGTCTGGTTATAATGGATTACATAATTTGCAACTTGCCACATAGCAGTCTTTCTGAAACCCTACATGTGTAAATTCAGAGCTAGAAATGCTTCAAAATGTGATTAGATGGATCAAGTTTGCTCTGAGCAGGTTTGGAAAAATTCTGGTAAAACTGATTACTAGTAGATTTTCTCCTTAATATCTGAGGACATTAATAGATGGTACATAGGTGGAGCACCAGATTTAGAGTCAGGAAAATATGATTTCAAATCCCAAATTAGGAAAATCATTTACCTTTTTTAGGTTCAGTTTCCCCATGTGTAAAATGGGAATAATCATAGTATCTACCTCTCAGATATCTAGGAAAGTCAAATGAGATGACATTTGTAAAGCAATTTGAAGACCTTAAAGTATTTTAAAAATGTTAACTATTGATATTATTATGACTTACCCTTATACTTGGGAATTTATAACATTTGAACTTGTGAACTATACTTTGAATGTTTTTACATGTAGAATAGGCAGAGGAGAAAAATTTGTTCCAATAGACAAGAAGGTGGCTGAAGCAGGCATTGTGTTCCCAATTCTTCTAATTTGTTCATGGCATCTCCCTTTGTGCCTAGGTGATATATCTATTTTGGTCCTATCTTTGTAAGTGGTATAAGATGTTGGTCTATATCTAGTTTCTGCCAGACTGTTTTCCAGTTTTCCCAGTAATTTTTTTCCAAAGACTGAATTCCTATTCCAAAAATTTGGATCTTTACTTTTGTCAAGCACAAGGTTACAATAATATTTTACAAATGTTTTCTGTATGTCTATTCTATTCCATTGATCTACTTTTCTATTTCTTATCTAGCACTACACCAGATAGCTTTAATAATAATCACTTTGTAATATAGTTAAAATCTACTTCTAGACCATTAACATTATTTTTTCAGTGATTCCTTTGATATTCTTGACTTTTTAGTTTTCCAAATGAATTTTATTATTTTTTCTAGTTCAATAAAATATTTTTGGTAATTTTATTGGAATGACCTTGAATAAGTATCTTAGTTTAGGTAGGATTGTCATTTTAATTATATTGGTTCTGTCCACCTCTGGATAATTAAGATTACTTATCAGATTTATGGGTAGGATAAGAATTTATATATAAACTACTGACAGAAAGCATTGTGAAATATAAAATAGATCATTTTGAGTACATTATATGGACAAATTTTGTAAAAATAAAACTAATGTAGCCAAGATTAGAAGGAAAGAAGTAAGTTGGGGTTGCAAATATAAATTCTTTCTTGGGTAGAGGTCTCCTATCTAAAACATATAGGGAACATTGTTAAATATATAATAATATGAACCATTCTCCAATTAACAAATGGTTAAAAGATCTGAACAAATAGTTTTTGGTTAAAGAAATTAAAGCTACATATAACTACAAGAAAAAATGTTCTAAATCACTTTAAGAGAAATACAAATCAAAACAACTCTGAGATAGATATCATCCCACAACTATCAGATTGGTTAAAATTATAAAAGGGCAAAATGACAAATGTTGGAGGGGATGTGGATAAATGGAGACATTAGCACACTCTAAGTGGAACTTGGAAATAATTAACCATTTTGAAGAGCAATCTGGAATTATGCTCAAAGAGTTATAAAACTGTGTCTACCTTATATCCCAATAATATCACTCTTAGGTTTATTTCTTAAGATGATCAAGGAAAATGGAAAAGAAACTATATATATATATATATATATATGTACATACGTATACATATATATATATATATATATATATATATATATATATATATACCCAAATATTTATAGCAGTTCTCTCTGCAATTACAAAGAACTGGAAATTGGAGGAATGTACATCAATTGGGGAATGGCTAAACAAGTAGTGGCATATAATTATGATGGAATACTACTATGCTGTAAGAAATGACAAACAGATTAATTTTAGGAAAACATGGAAAGATCTACATGAAATCATTAAGATGAAATGAGAAAAACCAGGAGAACATTATATAGAACAACAAAAATACTATTTGAAGGATGACTTGTGTATGTCTAGCTCCAGAGAAAGAACTGATAAATAGAAATGACATTATTTTATATAGGCATATATAATTTTTTTTGTCAAATGATGCTTTATTAATGGGGTTAGGGGATGAATGAAATGAGTATTTATTAAAAAACTAAGTAAATTAGTTAATTTTTTTATTAAAAAATTAAAGTAGGCTCTGTGAAGTGCCTAGAGGTGGGGAAGACATCAGAGATGCCTAGATCATCCAATGCATCCTGAATCATCACTACTCATCTTGATTTTTGCCTTGCCATTGGACTTTGATAACCCTGGAAGAGACTGAGGCTGATGACTTCCTTCAACTTAACCTCACTTAAATCCAATTGTGCACATCAAGACATCACCATCATTGGTCTCCCTTGAAATGAAGGATGAACAACAATAATATCTTTGAATATTTTTTTTATTGAGATGTGTGATTTCCTTCATGGAAGACATTCCAGGTATAGTAACCACTTCTGTTGACACAGAAAAGTTGCTTTTTTTATTACCACTTAAAAATCTGAATCTTAAGTTCTCAGTTTTAAACTAAAAAAGAAACAGAAGAATCCATTCCTCTTACAGCTTTGATATAATGTGTAAATAGGGAATATCGACCAGACCCAAAAGCTGGCAACAGAACAAGCCTTGACCATGAAGCATCTCAGCTGACAACTCCAGAAAATGAGTAGACAACCATGAAATGCTACAAGGTAGGGAACATAAAAAATAAAGGAAACCACTCGATGCTTGGCAGAGGCTACACAATATGCCCAGTGTGGAAGAAGTGTATTATGGGTAATCAACTAATATCAGCAGAAGCCCATGATGATCCCTCTGTGCTCAGGGGCATCGATTGCCCTTTTTTGAGTATGACAAATTAATATGAATTTCTCTTCATACGTACACCTACTGGTGTACTTCTAGACAGTCTCTAGCTGCCTGCATAACTTACATGTTTCCTTCAACACACATTTATTATGCATCCCCACTCTGCCTGCTGATATTTGAATTTGTGGAAGAATGTACCACCAGGCTTTCAGGACAGGATTTTTTTATTGTTAATTATCTGACTAAGCTATTTCCTTGAATGTCTTTAATTTGAATTAATTATACTATCTCAGTAATTAGTAAAAAGTAAACACATAGGGACTTTTGAGCTACAGTTTTGAGTAGATGTGGACCTTCCAGGCGCTTTGAACTGGAAATAGCTTGTTTAGAGGAATCTATGTAGGTGGGGGATGCCCCAGATGCCACATTATGTGGAGATAGCTTGGCATAAGTGAGTCAAATTGTGAAGACTGAAGGACAGGATTAGAAGTGGTGGAACTGAAAGGAGAGCAGAGCTTCTGAGGGATGGAAGAGTTCCACTCTACTATAAGGTCCCTGAGTTTCCTTAGTTTCCAAAACAACATGAAAGGTGCGAACAGGATGTGCCTTTCATGCGAAATTGAGCTTGCTTGGCACAACTTCCATGATCATCAACAGGTGTAAATCATTTATGTGACTTTGGGCTTCAGTAAGGTTGAAGATGGAATTCCGAGTAGCTAGGAGGAGCAGTGGTTTCCAGACTTTGATCTATGGCTGGAAGTTGGGGTGGGAGTGGAGAATAGGAGGAAACTGTCAAAGTTATTGCGATGGATTTCTAAATCCAGACACTCACAGGATCCATAACTTTGGTTTTTAGGTCCAACAAAATGCTCCGAGTGGCTTAGGCTAAGAAGTAAGCAAGGGCATCTCTTTTGGACTGAATAATATGATTCCCTATATGTGGGGTCACTTCTTTCCATGAGCACAGAAAGTCTTTTCTGTTGTTCACTCATTTAAGCCATGTCCAATTTTCCAGGACCCCATTCTGGTGTTTTCAGGGCAAGGCTACTGGAGTGGCTCATCATTTCCTTTCCTAGCTCACTTTACAAATGAGGAACTGAGGCCAAATAGCTTTAAGTAACTTGTTTGAGTGTCAAACAGCTACTAAGGGTATAAGGTTGGATTTGAATTCATGAAGAATTCCTGATTTCAATCCCAGCTCTCTATACTCTGTGCCACCTAGATGACCATATGTAAGTGTAGTTGCCATTAATAAGATACAAAATCATTGAAAGGCATAATTGAATCCATGCATGTCACTTGTCAGTGTGAGTTTTCCCAATTCATGGATCTTTTATTTTTTTTAAACTCTCACCTTCCATCTTGGAATCAATACTGTGTATTGGTTCCAAGGCAGAAGAGTGGTAAGCGCGAGGCAATGGGGGTCAAGTGACTTGCCCAGGGTCACACAGCTAGGAAGTGGCTGAGGCCAGATTTGAACCTCCCATCTCTAGAACTAGCTCTCAATACACTGAGCCACCCAGCTGCCTCCTCCAATCCATAGATCTTAATGACAAAAATCTCAAGACACAGAGTCCACAAAGTTTGCTGATATTAAAACATTGTCTTCATGGTGAAAAAAATTGGAAACTCATAGTGTTGATGTTGAACTTTGAAGCTCCTTTGCAAAGAGGCAAGAAAATTCTGTCCTGTGTCTAGGGAATACTTGCTGGACTTCACTATTTTCTGGTTTTCCTACTGTGAGAAACTAAACCCATTTCCATTGACGAGGGACTGCAGGAATTCAATGAGTGATCACTGGGCGACATTTTCACATTTTCGAGGGACTGAGGGAATCACTGGGGCATGGCATGAGAATTGCTCTCCTTATCCTTCCAGAGCTTTTACTTCCAGTAAGCTCTCTCTCTCCCTCCCTCTCTCTCTCTCTCTCTCTCTCTCTCTCTCTCTCTCTCTCTCTCTCTCTCAGTCTTTCTCTCTGTCTCTGTCTGTTTCTCTGTCTCTCTCTGTCTCTGTCTCTCCCTCTGTCTGTCTCTCTGTCTCTTGTTCTCTCTCTCTCTCTCTCCCAGTCTTTCTCTCTGTCTCTCTCTCTATTCCTTCCTCCCCCCTCACACACATACACACACACACTCACAAAACCTTTCTGTCAAGTGATTCGTGAATCTAAAAGTGCTAACCTAATGCTGCCAAGTGTTAGATATCCTTAGTCATTATGATTGTTAAGTTCAAAGATGGCAACTTTTCTTGGAGAAAGGCGTCCGTGAGGTGTGTGAGGTAGTGAACATTTCTTGAATAATGATCACTTTTCAGCCAAGGAGTCACAAAGTATGGGCGTGTGCATCGGAGCCATCTAATGGAGGTGCTTCTGTATTTCCTTGAAGTGTCCTATACAGGCGCATCACCTTGTAAATCCAGAGCACACGCATGCTAAAACTCTCAGCTGACCTGATGGCCATCCATGTTGATTTTAGTTTTGACCCCGAATGCAAATGTCTTGCACGAGAAAGGCTCAGAATTTAAAGAACTGTTGCCAGGTCTCGTCCCCGGGCATACGTGAGCATGGCAGCAGGCATTCAGTGGTGGCTCTGTGTCAACGCTGAGGCCTCTCCTATGCTGGTGTCAGTAGACTTCCAGACTGCAGACTTCTATGGAGGACTCTCTGTAGATCCTTCAGGTAAACATCAGGAACTCTCTAAGTGCACTGACTAAGCTGCTTCCAGCCCCTTACCAGGAATTTGAATCTAAGATGGATAAGGCAGGCCATCTGGTAAATGCATCTATTTTGTCAAACATGGAAAGACAATTTTTTTTTCCTTCAACAAATTATTTTTTTCTGCCCTCCTTCCCCTTCCTAACTGAGTGGGAAAAAAGAAAAAGCCCATTGTAGCAAACGAATAGTAAAGCCAAACAAATGATCTCATTTTCCACATCTACAAGTGTATCTCAAATATGTATTAGTCCATCATCTCTCCATAGGTATCATCCTTCATCATCTACCTTATGGAATCCAGTGAATTATAGTATTGATAAGACTTTCTGAGGGCAGCTGAGTAGAATTGAGAGTAAGGCCTAGAGACAGGAGGACCTGGGTTCAAATCTGACCTTAGATACTTCCTAGCTATGTGACCCTGGACAAGTCACTTCACCCCATTGCCTAGCCCTGACTGTTCTTCTGTCTTGGAACTGATACACAGTATTGATTCCAAGACCAAAAGGTGAGAGTTTAAAAAAAAAAGACTTTCTGACATCTTTGGAAGTTATACATTTTTACAATGTAAATTGTTTTTCTGCTTCTACTTCTTTCCCTCTGCATCAATTCATATGAGTGTGTACAGAACAATATTACTCTACCACTCTCACCACAATCTGTTTAGCACCTCCCCTAAGGTATCCCATCAGTTTCTTCTTTGCCACCAAAGGAAAGAGCTGCCATGCATATTTTGCACATATATGCATCCCTTTCCTCTCTGATCACTTTGGGGCAGAGATCTAGTAGTGATGTTCTGAGGTACATTTAATGACTGTAAAGGTACATCTTAAAATTGCTCTGTAGAATGGCTACCCCAATTGACATCTCCAGACAGGGAATACATGTACGCATCTTCTCACAGTTCCTTCAGCATTCATCGCTTCCCACTTGTGTCAGCTCTGAAAATCCAGCGGGTGTGATCTAGCATCCAGGAATGATTTCAGTTGCCTTTCTTCAATGATGAGTGGTTTTGAGCATTTTTCATAGACCCCCTTCCCTGTTCTTCTGATCAGAGGCATGGAATTCTGACAAGAGAACATAATTGTAATGTTGTTGTGATACAAGCCTCAGTAGACAGGCCAAGGGTACAATGGTTAAACAGACAATCAGGACTTCCCTTCCTGTTTATCCTGGGGCATCTATAACAAGCTTAGGAATTCCAATAGAAACTTCAATACTGAATAAAGAGATTATCTCACAAAGTTATTTCATAGGAATTTTGGACAAACTCTCCTTCCATAGCATCTAAAAGAAACAGCCCTGTCAAATCATGTGATAGTGGATTTGTACATGTGAAGCTGTCTGGGCTTCTACGTTGCTCCCCAGTTCCCATAATTCTCCCACTGAGGCAACAGATGACTGCAGTTTACAAATATTGAAGTCTTGTCCCTTCAAAAGTCAACATCAAACTCTCACAGAGACCTCCTCGACTCAAGAACGAAGATGCTAACCAAATCGCGAAATTATGAAACTCCACATGGTCGCTTTCACTGGCATGTTGGCAAGAAAGTGCCTTATAGAACCAAAACTTGTTTTGATTCCATAACTTAGACACAGCCTTTGATGATGTTTCAGCACATGGGTCCAAGATGGCCCAGACAATCCTTCAACCCCCAAAGAGAAGTCCTAGTCCTATGCTGAGCATCATGGATCTTCCGCCAACCTCACTCAGGATGTAGAGCCCCAAACAATGAGTCATTCAGTCCCTTACCTTGGCCCTCCCCAAGTCAAAGCTTTAGTGTCTTCTCTCCCCAATCTGCCGCATTGCTCCTTGGGTCCCAATGAAGAGTGCCTCATCACCAAGCCCGAACCCTAATTGGAAAAGGTTTATTTGTCCTCTGGGCTCAATAATCAATCATCAGATTTCACCACTTGTTTTGTGGGAATCCATTTCATCACTTGGTATAGTATATGTTATTATTCATTACCTAAGTTTGTTAACTGTGTATTTATTTGAGTGAGTCTCCCCCTAAATAAAGGCGCTTTATAATTTTTTTTTAAATAAAAGGTTTATTTTTACACCAGCTCTTTGCTTTCCTATGCTAACCCTCCGTTGAAGGCTTGAAGCAGCATGCAAACGAAATTCCTGCTTACCTAGCCTTCCAGGCCCTTCCAGGGATGGGATTGTGGGAAAGAAATGCAGCTGCTTTGGCCGCTCCACCAGGACTTGCTTTTTTCAGCCCTGTCAGTCACTTGCCCTTTGAGAAAGGAGAAAGAAGGCTGGTATAGATTAGGAATGGTAATGCAAAAGTTTCTACCTACTGCATTAAATTCTTTCAGAGTCATGCCAGCATTCAATTGTCAATGATTCTTCATATAAAGCAGATATTAAACTGTGCATGCCCGCTGGTGTTCGTCTAAAGTTTTGTCAACATTTTTTGGCACACAGGCTTGGCGCCTGGGGTCACCTTTTCCCTTTTTTCTGCACTGAATTTTGTTGTTTCAGTTGTTTTTTACACTCATACATTGTAACTCAAACGGGGATCCTTTTTCCAAAAATGAAATTTGGCAGGCCATTAGTCCGTAATGTGGTCGAATGCCTTTGGGGACTTTTTAAAAATGTAAATGGCCAAGATATTTAAATTTTTGAGGTTGAAAAACTGTGCACGCACTTCTAACAAGTCCTTCTCCAAAGATATTTCATATGCATATTTACTGCCCATGTGTATTATATGGCGCACAGACGACACTACAGATTACTTGGGAAAATATACAAACTCCTGTTCACAGGCTAGTTAAAGACTCAGGCCTTGGATTTGATATGTCTTCTTAATTCATTGAACAGGAAGTTGAGGCAGCAGATGACTGAGTCAAGTCGGGGTCCTGAGGCCATGTCCAAAGAGCAGGACTCCTGCCTGGTCTCCTATTCTGCTACCTCCACAGCCATCTGTCCCTGGGGATAAGGTACCCCAACACAGCACATTCATCTCCAAGCCCTCATCACTGTCTCTGTCTCTGTGCATCTCTGTCTCTCCCCTCTCCTCTCTTCCTCTCGCTGCTTACCTTTGTTTTTCTCTGTCACTCTCTGTCATGGGCTTTTTCTGCCTCACTTTCATATATATGAATACAACGAAGAGACGTGAAATCTTACTTATCAGTATATAACAAGAGGAAGGACAGCTTTGCCTAGGCATTATCAGGACAGGAAAACCTGGGTCTGTGCCCCGTCCCATATACACTAATTGAATAGACTTGGATAAGTCACTTAACCAAAGAGTATCCCAAGGAAATCTCTGAGACATGGTATAGGTGAGTGTACAGTTCTTCATCTAGAGAGCAATTCCATAAGAGGAGCTCTGTATGCTGATGGAAATCAGAGGGCTGCACATATATGAATATGTGTGTGTATAAATGAATGTGCATGGCCATAGCAGAAGAGACAGGGACCTGGTTAGAATTCTGGAATAGTATCTGGAATGTGGTGAGTGTGTTATGAAGGCTTTGTCATTTGTGTGTGTGTGTATACATTTATATGGATATATATGTCTTCTCTGTGTATGTCTATGTATACATATATATATATATACATATGAATATATACCTAGTACATATCCATAGATCGATAGACAGACAGATGGAAAGATGGATAGATAGACAGATAGATGGATGGATGGATGGATGGATGGATGGATGGATGGATGGATAGATGGAAAGATAGATAGATAGATGGATAGATAGATAGATAGGTAGATAGATAGGTAGATAGATAGATAGATAGATAGATAGATAGATAGATAGATAGATAGATGGATAGATAGATAGATAGATAGATAGATAGATAGATAGATAGATAGATAGATAGATGGATGGATAGATGGATAGATACTGAGATACATAGAGAATGAGAGAGAGAGAGAGAGAGAGAGAGAGAGAGAGAGAGAGAGAGAGAGAGAGATGATAGATTGCTCATAGGACAAATTTTGTGATGTGTGGAGGACCAATTTCCTGACATTTTCTCTTCAAGTCCCCACGTATGATTTCAAGGGCCTGGCATGGGGTGGTAAGTCTCAAATGCCAATGGTCAGTTAGTCTCCTGGGTCTGTTACTAAGGGTTAGTGACATCCATATGCCACCACCAGTGGACATCCTCTTGAGGTCCAATGTTATGAGCCCATCCAGGGTCATTGAATGCTTACTGTTATTACCTCATTTGAAAGCAATTTTTAACAATTAGCTTCGGAAAGCATTTTACAATTTGCGTTAGTCTTTCCCAAAGTGAACTTTTTCATGTAATCAATTAAACCTGGCCATGGCACAGCAGGCCCTCATTAGCCTGGGCTGCTCGAGAGTCATGTCCAATCTCTCCCTTATGGTGATTTGCGGGAACCTTCCGACGAATGCCGAGATGCTGGCAACATCCCCCAAACATCTCAGACATATTGTCTCTCTGAACCTGAACCTTTTAATGGTGGTTAAACATGTTGTCTGCTTTCGTTTCCTGTCTATCTTCATCATAAGCCAGCACCTGTTTCCAATAAATTAGACCCCGGGCTGTATCAGCAACACCTTGGCAGCAGCTGCCACCCCTAAAAGCCAAACGCCCTGGAGGACGATACACCTGTGAACACATACACTGTTTATTTAGCTGAAAGCCAAAACTTTCAGTTACATAAAGCAATTATCTAAAGCCCAGTGCATGCCCATTATTAACACAGAATAACCTTGTTCTTAAAAACCAATAAAAATCTATTTAAAGGATTTTTCCAAATCCCACTGAAACTCATACTCGGACTGGAGTCCAGCTATTAGCCCCTGACTTAAAAGCCTAATGGTGGGCAAGGGCAGGAGAGGGGGTGGTGCTTAGGTTATGGGTGAGTTAGGTTACAAGGTAATATTCTTAACTCATTTTCAAAAATTCAAGTCACTGGCCCACAAATGCAAGATGTGGCCATAAAACTGCAAGGATGGATAAGGAAGAATGAATTGATTTTAAGTGATGTCTGTCAAGAAATCGATTTTTCTTTTCTTTCATCTTGAAAATATA
Source organism: Monodelphis domestica (assembly GCF_027887165.1). Lineage (NCBI taxonomy): Eukaryota > Metazoa > Chordata > Mammalia > Didelphimorphia > Didelphidae > Monodelphis > Monodelphis domestica. The sequence continues at coordinate 10,597,961 of NC_077233.1, forward strand.
GAGGTTAAAAAGGAGTAGATAGCTTCAGTTTCCTTTAAAATTTAGCAACAGTTCATCCAAGGATATCTTACCTTTTTTCAAGCATCTTCATTTATGGTTCCTTATTTTATAAAACATGACAGAGCAATAAAATATACGATGATACATCACAGTATTTGCAGCCATTAAAAATAGGATGACCAGGGAAAATCTTTCAAATTCTATATTGTGAAGTAAAAGACATTAATGATGAAATAAATCCAACCATGTACACTAGGCAAATGCCATATTTTTCTTTAGTGCCTTATTTATGACCTCCAAAGAAGATCAAATGCTGTATTCCTAGAATGAATGGAAAAGAAGATTTTGAGATATCACTGCATCCCAGAAAGTCTAATGGTTTCTTCTTGGAGATGATGATGATGGTGGTGGTGGTTATTGCTAATAATAATAATGATAATAACTAGCATTTGTAGAGTGCTTTAAAGATTACAAAGTGCCTTACAACTATTTTTCCCCTCACAATAACTCTGAAAGGTTGGTTCCATTATTTCTCCATATTACAGATGAAGAAACTGGGACAGATAAAGGTTGAGTGATTTGGTCACATAATTACAAAGTATCTGAAGTTGGATTTGAACTCAGATCTACCTGACAACAAGCCTAGCTCTTTATTCACTGAAGTACTTATCTGCCTCTGTTCCCTTATCTGGTTCTGCCTGTTGACATTGAACCAGAAGATAACTGGCTTCAGTGAAAATGTGTTTTAATGCTTCTATTTGTCTAGATATAAGACCTATCAAAAGTCTAGCTCTTAATCAAGGTTCTAAGCAATTCAGTCTGCCCATTCTTTTAAAAGTTCTTGTTCTTTTTAGTGTAGTTCAGTCACTTTGGTCATGTCCAACTCTTTGGGACCCTATTTGGGATTTTTTTAGCCAACATACTGGAGCCATTTCCTTCTGCAATTCATTTTAGAGTTGACAAATCTGAGACAAAAGGGTTAAGTGATTTCCCTACGGTTGCATAGCTAGTAAGTATCTGAGGCCAGCTTTGAACTCATGAAGAAGAGTCTTCCTGCCTCCAGGTTGAGCACTCCATCCACTGGGCCACCGAGCAACCCCTCTTCCGAAGCATACAGTCAGATACCAGCTGAGTGGTTGAAGGGCAGTAACCCGCCCATCCAAAAATATTATTTGTAATACTGCAACTATCATGGATCATCTGGAAGCTAGATTCTGTCAACTTACTTTGGCATTAGTGCAATAGGGAAGAAAATGTCTGGAAGTCCTGGGACATGGATGAAACATCCAGTGAAGTAGATCCGAAGTTCAGAGTTGGAAGGGACTCTAGAGTCATGTCAGCCAACACTTTTGTTTTATGGATTCCAAAGGAGGAAATGGCTAACTTAAATGTGTGCCCACGAGGGAAATAGTCTCTATCCTCAAGAATCTTAACTTCATCTAAGATGAAAAACATGTGTATTGGCATGTATATATTTACGTGCATATACATGTTCATGTACATATGCACAGTACATATCCACACATACATGTGTTTGTATATACATATGCTCATGGGTTTTGTATATTTAAAAATTAGTACAGTGTGACCTTGGGGAGAAGGAAGTAGTCACTTAAGGAACCAAAAAACATTTCATTCAGAAGGTGGCACTTGAGCTGATAAGTCCAGGAGGTGGAATCGAGGAAGTATTACATTCCAGCCATTGGAGACATCATATGCAAAAGAACAGAAAGGGAAGAAGGGTTATACATTTGGTCCTAGTCTGAGTGCTGGAACAGACCAAAATATATTTGACCCTTCTTTAACAACCCACCAGAATATGAAAACTAGTGTCTTGTCTTTTCTAAACTAAGAATATGCTATCATTTGATTGTTATAATAGCATATCAGCAGTCCTTGCTGAACTGATTGACCTTGGATGGATTTATTTATTGAATCCTTCCTAAAAGGAAGCCTCTTGAACTGTTCAGCTTCTGTTCTTTTCCAAGACAGAGGATGGAAGCAAATGACTGTAAAATAAGAGACATTTAATTCATGTAAAATTGACCCTCTCGGTTGCTCAGTACTAGATTCTTCTATAAAATAATGAAAGAACAGCTCATCGTGTCCTACTGGCATCGACTTCATCAATAAGCCAATCCTTCACAAGATCTGGGATTCTTCATGGGCAAGAGTTAGTGCTGCTACCATAAATCTTGACCCCTTCATGTAAGTTGTTTTAAGAGTTGCTGTGGGTAAAACCACTGATTTTCCAGTGGTCCAGGATCTGAGATTATCTTCTGCACTGAGCTGAGGTGATGCTCAAATGACAGCCCCATAGTCTATCCTCATGTTTCCCTTCCCCAACTTTGTAGGAGCTTCCAGGGCTTGGGCGAAGCCAAGACAGCCTTTAGTGCCATGGTGTTCCCTGCTCTATTTAATGGAGCTCAGGAGGAGTGTTTCAGGGGAGAGTTGATTTAACAGGAAACACGACTGAGAAAACCATAGTGACAAAAACCTGTTCTATGAATCAAATTTTAAAATACATGTTGATCCCCTGCAATAGGGAAGCCATTCGACAAGAGTACAGTGTTACTCTTAATAGCAAAGATGATCCTTTGTCAGTCTATAAGCATGTTCTGTTTTACACGAGGAAGGCAACATGTTGCATGTCAGGAAGCCCAGGATCAACATCACACCATGACAGCCTTGGTTTAATCTCTAAAACTCCACTGCAAATGCTCATGGGACCAGATTCTCCTCTGAAGGAATGGAGAAAGGGAGACATTTGCTGGGTTTCCCTGGGAGGAGAGTGTAATGAAAGGAGACTGAATAGAGGAAATGCATTTTCTTCTTCTTAACAGGCAAGGCATTATGACAATTTGAAGTTCTCTCCACGCAGATATAAGACTTCCTTCTTTGATTTCATTTCCTGATTAGAAGACCTCCCCAAGAAGCACATGTTAATGTGAGAAGCTCTCGGTGAGAATTCCAAACGAGGAGGCCATCCAGTAAGAGAGGTAAAACGAGAACTAGTTATTTTCCCCTGGAGTGTTTACCTTTAGCAGAGGTCAGAAAACTTAAAAACATGCTTTGCTCATTTACAACACGTATGGGAAAGAAAGTGCAAGTACACGTTAGCACAGATAAGGTTTGCTATCTTTTAGATAAACTCATTTGTGAATAGGGAAAGTGTATTTTTAAAAAAGTTCTAGTGATTCCTTTTCATCTTTGTCAGATTTCCCATTGGTGATGAAACTGTGCCAAGTGTAGATTAGGGCTGTTACTGAGATGAGACCAAGGCTTGGAGCTCTTTGATAATAACTGTGATAATGAATTCACCAATTAATTGCTTTCTTGTTTTCTTATATAGGTAATATTAAACCAAGATGTGATGTGATTGGCTGTAGACTTTCATTTTTAACGTATGTGTACGCAAATGTGTTACCGAATAAATGGCAACTCCAGGATTTCAAATCAAGTTAATCCAAGCATTTCTGGAGAGCTGCACAAATTTACACTCCATATACATAAACACTGCACAGCACTGAGTCGAGTATACCATATAGTATAGAGTATGGCAATCAACCCACCAGACAACAAGGATTTATTGCAGGCCTACCATGGACCAACTACTGGCCTTGGAGGCCTTGGGAAGAGAAAGGCACAATGAGCCACCATCCGTCCAGTTGCTAATCTGTGATGATGAGCTGATTCTTCGAACTCAGACTGGGTGTAACTTGGCCAAGAGACCCCAGATGGTGTTAGAACCCAAAGTGTTTTCAGCTTTGCATGACTTTCCTAAACTCCAGTGGATGGCTGAAGGATGAAAATAGCCTCCAGGGATGCCAAATAAGCACCAGAGAGTGGCAAGCCTTTAAAGTTTTAAAGGCCCCCCTCTCTCATCCAGAGTCATCAAAGTCCAGTGGCCAGACAAAAGTCAAGAAATATTGAGAAAAAAAAAACAAGGAAAACCCAATAACAGCAATAATCGCTTTTATATAGCTCCTTAAGGTTTGCAAAGTGCTTTAGAAATATTTTCACATTTGAGAATCACAACAGTGAAAGAAGGGAATGAATATTTATGTAGCACCAACTATGTTTTAAGGACTCTGATAAGCACTATAAATATTTTATTTGATCACAATGTTGGGTTGGAGGTGCCCATTTTATAACTGAAGAGACTGAGGCATATAGAAGTTAAATAAATTGCCCAGGATCCTATCACGAAATATCTGAAATGATTTAAATTTGGTCTTCCTGACTCCAGGTCTAGCAATCTGTCCATTGGACCAATGAGCTGCCTCTATCTAGTAATAAAAGGCAGATTAAAAAGTGTAGCATTGCAGACACCTAAGTAGTCTCAAAATCCATGAATCAGTCAGTAAAATTTCAGTGCTTACTGCATGCCAGACACTGTGCCAAGTCCTATTGACCCAAAGAAAGGTGAAAGACCACCCGTCTTCTCAAGGTGTTCATTGTCTTATGAAGTGATAGGCTGTGGACTTCACAGCTAAAGAGAAAGAAGAATGGTCTGTTGCATGACCTTTTTTAGAAGGAAGAAAAGAAGAAATCAAAGTGATACACTGAAAAAAAGTCATGAATTTGAACTCTTTGGAACTGAGATCAAAGCCCTGCTCTGCATTTGAGTGCCTGTTTGATGCTGAATAAGTCACAACCATACAGAGCATCAGTTCATCATCATATGCAATGTGAGGAAATAACACTAAGGCATCAAAACAGAGGAAACTTATCTATACGTGTGCAGATACTGATGGCAGTTATTTTTGCTAGAGCCAAGATTTGAGCCTTTAGAGCAGGGCTTGGATTTATGATCCTTGGATGAGCCAATGAAAAAAGAAAGCTCCAATATTGTTTGTTTCATCAGATGCTCAGAACCACAAAGTTTCAGAACTGGAAGGAAGGGCTGAGGCCATGGAGGTCCTCTGACCATTGGCAAATAATTCTTCCCTACAGCATCCCTTATAGGTAGCCACTGTGCCTTGTTAATTGGTTGACCAAACCTTTGTTTGAAAACCTCCAAAAGCAAAGAATTCACTCTCCAACCCTGAAAAGAAAAAACGTTCTCATTTCTCAGGCATCTTACCTCACCTCAAGGATAAACTGATCAACTTCTTTACTCCTAGTTCTGTCATTGAGGACCAAGTAGAACAAATGCAATCCCGCCTCCACATGGTCAGATGGCAGCCTCGCTGGTGCCTAGACAGATTTAAACATCCCAACCTAGATTAGGTCATTTCTCATGGATATTATTAAGTTTGGCCTCTCCTTTTATTTCCCCGGCTAGAAACAGACCAATAAATCAGTAATGATGTGTATTCCTCTATCGTTCAAATACAAGTTTATATGAACTCAGCCAAGGTGACCTAGTGATTTTTTATTAAGTCTGTGTGAGTTAAGAGCAAGATCATTCATTTGAACGGCTGTCTACACGCATTACACTGACCACAAGAAACCTAGTCAAGGAAAAGGGAAGATCTTGGACTCTAAAACATCTCTTGATTCTGCAGATTTTGGTTTGAGCCCATCTTGAACTGCCACACCACTGCTTAAAGCTACACACCTGCTTGGCTCCAGCTATAGTAAAGACATATATCAGAGAAGGAATGGATGTCAGCCAGTTCCTGGAAATACTACCTGAAAAAAGTCACAGATTTTGTTGTTGTTGTTATGTTAAGAAGTCTTCCCATGGTCTTAACCCTCTGTTTAACCTTCTACTATGCGGAAAAATAAAATGTAGGAGAACAAGAGATTATAAGAAATGTTCTAAGGAAGAGATTGTGTCAATTTATTCAATCATGGAAATAATCTGAGAATGAGAAAGACAATGATGGTAACGGGGCATTTTCTATCTTTTGCCTTTTTTAGAGGCTTGGGAATAAAAAGTATTGTTAGGCATTGTCTTCTCTGGCTACTGGATGACCAACTGAGCTTTGGCTAGGGCGCCAAAACATTGCCCTGGAATATTGAATAAAATACCTATGTTCTCTCTGCTTTCTTTTAAGCACTCTTAATCTCATTAATTCTGGTGTGGTTTTTTGAATATGTAAGTGAATGTAGGTTTTGGTTTTTGGTAGGGGTTTGACTTGCTAAATTGATTTGTGAATGAAAAATTTTAAAACAATTCTAGTCCTATGGCTTGAGAATTTGTCGATATTTACATGAAGCTCCAACATCATCCATCTGTACACTTCTTCCAATGATGCAGATCGCAATCCATCCATCCCTTACTTTCTTGAGGGATTCTTGACTGTGTTTTCTAACAAATTTTTATATTGCATGTTCTTAAGGAATAAGATCTGTGGATAGATTTAAAAGGAACAATGACCTTGAAGAGGAAAATACATCATGTTTTTACCAATCTCTTATAAAAGTTAGCATCTCTTTTTATTATCTAAAAACATCCTTCTGAGAAAGGATTCATAAACTTTATCAGACTCTCTTATGTGTCCATGGCACAAAATGGTGAAAAGAACTACTAGACTAGAGGGGCTGAACTCAGTTTGCTGGGGTGTGCCTCTACTTGTCTCAATTATGCATGAAATGTGATAATATTTGTCAAGCGCTTAGCGAACCATAAAATGCTCTATAAATGTTAATGATGATGATGATGATGATGATGGCAATGGCAATGACAATGTGGGATAGTGATGATGAATACAAATGAAACACATTAGCTCTGTCAATGGGCTAAGCTTTACTTTCACGACATGACTAATCTTCCTTTTTTTCCCAGCCACTCATCTTTCCAATGATAACTTAATAGATCACCACTTTCTTTTTTCCTAAAATATTTATCTGTGATTTTTTCATTCTAAGTTCCAAATTCTTTCCCTCTTTTCCACTACTCACTCACTCAGTGAGAAGGCAAGACATATAATTTCAATTACATATGTGAAATCATACAAAAATTCCCTATTAGCCCTATAACACACAAAAAGCAGAAAAAGAAAAAAGAAAATATAATGTGCCCTCACAGTACATCAGTTATTCCTCTTGAAGTGGATAGCATATTTTTATCTTAAATCTTTTCAAACTTTCTTGGATCATTGTACTGATTATAGTAGATAGACCTTTTACAGTTGATCATTACCATATTGCTATTACTGTGTATAGTCAGCTCACTTCACTTTGCATCAGTTCATATAGGTCTTCAGATGTTTTTTTTTTTTTAACCATCTCTCAGTATTCCTTATAACACAATAGTATTTCATCACAATCGAATCACAACTGGTTCAGTCATTCCTAAATTGATGGGCATTCCCCTAATTTCCAATTCTTTATCACCACAAAAAAGAGTTGCTATAAATAAGTTTGTATACATAGGTTTTTTTTCCTTTTCTTTTATCTCTTTGGGTCACTGATCTAGTGGTATTACTCAAACAAAGGTTATGCACAGTTTTATAACTCCTTCCTATATGACTGAGATTCAAGCATTGTCCACAATGCCATATATTCTACTCCACTGTAAAAGCTCTTCCTTTTATGTCTCTTTTTTATGAGATAATTTTCCCCATCCAATCACTCTCTTTCCTGTTCTTCCAATTTATTCTTCATTCACATTCCTTCATTTTCTTTGAGATCATCCCAAAGTAATATATACATACTTATTCCCTTTATTGTATACTGTTTCCAGATGCTTTAATAATGATAAATTCTGAGGAATTGTAGGAATTATCTTCCTATATAGGAAACTAAAAGTTTAACTTTTATTGAGTCTCATAATTTCTTGCATGTTTACCTTTTTATGCTTCCTTTAGAGCTTGTATTTGAAAGTCAAATCTCTTCAACTTTTATCTTTTCATTTAATGCATGAAAGTCCTCTGTTTTGTTAAATATTTATTTTTCCCATAGAGTATTATGCTCAATGTTTCTAGATGGGTGATTCTTGATTGTAAATATAGGTCTTTTGATTTTATGGAATATCATATTCCAAGCTCTCTTCTTCATTTATGTGGAAGCTGCTAAATTGTATGTGATCCTGACTGTGACTGATTCATGTTATTTGAATTCTTTCTTTCTGGTTATGTGCATTATTTTTCTCCTTGGCATGGAAATTCTAGAATTTGGCTATAATATTATAGTAAGTTTTCTTTTTGGGAATCTATATCAGTAAGTGATCAGCGGAGTCTTTCAATTTCTATTTTACTTTATGGATCTAAAATGTTGGAGCAATTTCTCTTTATAATTTCTTGAAATGTGATTCCTAAGCAGTTTTTAAAATTGTTTTTCAGGTTTTCCAACAATTTTTTTATCTCTTAGTATTCCAAATCAATTTGTTCTAGTGAGATATTTCACATTTTCTTCTTTTGACTGTTTTACTTTTTTTTCCTTGATGTTTCACAGAGTCATATCCTTTCCCTTGCCAATCTAAATTTTTAAAATATTATTCTCTTTAGGAAACTTTTGAACCTCTTTTTCCATTTGATTTATTCTGCTCTTTAAGGAGTTCTATGTGCCTCTTTTACTATTCTGTTTATTAAAGTGTTATTTTCTTCAATATTTTTGTACCTTATTTACCAAGCTGTTAATTCTCTTTTCAAAATTCTCTTGCATCATTCTTATTTATTTTCCCAATATTTCCTCTACAACCCCCATCTCTTTCTCGAACTCTTCCAGAAATCCTTGTTGGGCTAATATCTAATCAGAATTTTTCTTTTAGGTTTTGTTTGTAGCTTTTTTTTCACATTTCAGAACAGGAGTTTGTATCTTGGCATTCTTTGGCTCCATAATACTTTTTTTTTTAATTGCCAAATTCTTTTTTGTTGTTTTGCTTATTTTTCAGCCTATTTTTTTCTACTTTGATCTTTATGTTAAATATGGACTCTGTTTACTTAGGAGTGGGGAGGTACTGTCCCAAGATTAAGGCTCGTTTCATGATGAAATATTTCAAAATATTTCATATTTTCAAACCTAGTTCTGGGAGTCTGGGAGTTTTTGGTGCTTCCAGCATGGTACAATTAAAGAAGCAGTATGGTCACTGCTTTCCTGGTCTATGCTTAGTCTTTTACCCATGAAGTGATTTGGATTCTTCTTAGCTTTATTGGTAATCATTCCTTTGGAAATGAAAATCTGATCAGGTACCCTGCTCTTCTGCAGTCATAAGTACTAGTGCTCTTCTCTTCCTTGCAACTATGACCAGCCTCCGGTTCACTTTGACCAACATTAAGTGCTCCTCTCATCCCTGAAACTGTGATCTGGAACAGCTTTTTAGCCATAGAGTTTTCAATCATTACCAACTTTACCCGGTGCCGGCAAAGTCCTCTAACACTCTTTCTGACCAGTATTTGGACCCCCTTTACTATTTCTGGAGTGAGAGTTCATGAAGACACTGTTATTGCTGTAGTGATAGCCACCCACAAGTTAAGCCAATGCTGATGGTGCTGACCACAACCAGCTCTGCTCCAGGACAGCCCCTACCCTGGTGTCACAGAGCTCTCCTGCCAACTTCCCAAGTTGTTTAGGTTGGAAAAAAGTCTTGCTGATCTTTTGCTGGCTTTGGTACTCCAAAATTTTATTGGAGACATTATTTAAAATAGTCTGGAGTGGAATATTGGAAGAGTTTGCCTGGGTTATTGCCTCTAATCCTCCATTTTGGCTCCACTGATGGTAATCTTTCTACATTTTTTCCTGAGGAATTATAGGTTTGTAGTGTGTGAAGAATAACCCAAGACCATTATGCTTGTATATACCCTAGAATATTTCTCTATTTCTCTGTAAGGCGTGCCTTCTTCCTATTGGTTAATTCTTCCTAGAGTGTCCATTTTGGGGTATTTCCCAGACTGGCCTATGTTCATTCTCCTCCCAATCTTATTTCTCACTTTCTGGTCTTCAAATAATTATCCTCTTCTCTCCCCTACTCCTTGTGTAGTGTCCTTTGTGTGTTGTCTTTCCCCATATGAATATAAGCTCTCTGAGGACATGATTTTCTTTTGGCTTGTATTTGTATCCATAGTGTTTGGCATATTGGATATAGGAAGAGCTTAACAAATACTTGGACTCTTCCTTTTTATTATTTGTCCATTTGTCTATTGGAGAATTTTTCTTAACCTCGTAGATTTATAACAATTATTTGTAGGGGTATTTTTTTGCAAAAAAAAAAAAAAAGCAAACACCATTTTTAGATTAAAATTACACCTGGTTCTGCTCCTTTCGCTCTGCATCACTTCCTGGAGGTCGTTCCAGTTCACATGGAATCCCTCCAGTTCATTATTCCTTTGAGCACAATAGTATTCCATCACCAATAGATACCACAATTTGTTCAGCGATTCCCCAATTGAAGGGCATCCCCTCATTTTCCAATTTTTGCCACCACAAAGAATGCATCTATAAATATTTTTGAACAGGTCTTTTTCCTTATTATCTCTTTGGGGTACAAACCTGGCAGTGCTATGGCTGGATCAAAGGGCAGACAGTCTTTTAGCGCCCTTTGGGCTTAGTTCCAAATTGCCCACCAGAATATCTGAATCAATTCACCAGCAGTGTATTAGTGTCCCAATTTTGCCATATCCCCTCCAACATTGCTTTGATGTCATGTTAGCTAGTCTGCTGGGTGTGAAGTGGTACTCCAGAGTCTCCTTGAAGTTCTAAGAGAGCAAGTTTATCTGAATTACAATTGCTTAAGTAGTTGATAACTAACTAAGAATTCTAAGACTACCTTCATGACTATGTGTTGGATATGACAAGCTGTTATAAACTGGGGATTTATAGACTACAAATATATTAAATGATTATTGGGCCATTGTCTTTTATCTGATTGTCATCTAAATCAAGAAAGAGTAAAGAGAGACTGATAAAAGAACAGGTCCCAACAGTATTAGATAAAAATTAAGGTGGAAATGATGCTTTCTATTTTGGGGTGACTTTTGAGAAGTACTAAGTCTAGCTGAGCAAAGGAAGATAATGGAAGCAGAAATTTAAAGAAGTCACTCAGCCAGCATATCAATTAGTTTGACAAAGTGTAATGAGCAGTGAGGTAAGGAAGTTTGCTTACAGTTCATCATAGCAGAAAAAAAATATCTAACTAACTCAAAATCCATCAAGAAAGTTTTATGTTCAGTTCCTGAAAAAGAGAAAAAAATTACAGTTCTGGCATTTTGTGAGGTATTCTTTGTGAGGTATTCTAAGCATATGCGTTTTCCTCATATTTGTAATTCCTTGGTAGATTACTGTAATTCTTTACCTTGCCCCCAAGCCCCAATAGATCCAAGTTCATTGATGGAAGTCTGTGACTGAGGTTTATATTTCGATTATCTATTTATTACTTATGTATTTAATAAATGAATAATTTACTAAAAGAAATACTTGTCAATTGCTATATTTATGATCTAAAGTACATTTATTGTGAGTACCTGATTGTACAAATAGAAACATATTGGTGGGGGCTTGAGACAGAATTATGATCAGGAGGGATGTGTCCCATCTCAATAGGTTTATTCTTAGACCTTGAGATAATTTGAGGATAACCATTTGGCAGTGCTTCCTCTCTGGGAATTAAATGAAATAATGTAAGAGCAGTTTTTAGTGAGAAAACCAATCTAGAATCTGGATTGGTGTTCAAACATATAGGTAAGAAATGTGAGGTGTTATCAGAAGAAATAATCATTTCCATGTACTGGGATTTACATTTCAAATGCAGATAAACTGCATCCCTTGGTAAAGAACAAAGGAAAAACAATTCTTGCTGTGCTCTTCCTGACTCCCAGTCTGGAGGAATGAGTTCATTTCTGGACATCACACTTTAGAGAAGACATTGGTAAGCCAGAGCCAATGCAGAGGAATTACCAGAATGATAAGAGGACTCAAAACCTGCATGCATAGCATATCAGCACATCTCATCTCACATTTACATAGCCCCATGGAGTACTTAAGAGCTTTCCATTTGAGGGTCAGGTGAAGGAACAGGGAATATTTAACCCAGAGTAGATAAAACTAACTGAGAATAAATATTTGATAAGCTGTCAGGTAGCAGAGATATTTGAATTGCTTTTGCTTGGCCCAGTCAGAATGAGTCTGGGTAGAATTGGGTGGAAGTCTCAGAAAGACAGATTTCATCTCAATGAACAATTAAATTGTCCTAAAATATAATGATTTATCTCAGGTAGTAGTGAGCTCCCTGTCACTGGAATTCTTCAAGTCAAGACAAAATAATTACTTATTTGGGATTTAGAAAGAAGATTCATCTTTCCATTCAAGTTGAACCTGGACTAGATTTTTCTCTGTGGTCCTTCCAAACTTGGAAAATTTCACTTTAAGTCTTTACACTATGCCAAGACTTAAAAAAAAAAACCCTGTCAATTACCCTAACAAATTGTTTTAGGGAGTCCTGGACTTTTAGAACTAAGGAGTCACTTGGGATCAGCTGGGGAATCTTGTCACAGATCAATGAACAAATATTGATAAGAACCTCCTGTGTGTCAAGAATTGTGCATATGAGAAAACTGAGGCCCAAATGGTCACCAACATTTTCCATTCTTGTCTTCCCATTGCCAGATGGACCCAGGAACAGATATGGAGAAATTCTCTCCCTTACATTATAATCAATCAATGAATTAGCAATAATTTGCTTTGTATCTCATGTGGGCAAGACACTGTGGTAGATGCTGGTTATACAAAGATGAAAGTAAGAAGGTGCCAGACCTCAAGTTGTTTGCAATCTCTGGGGGCAGAAGCCTTAGAAGTGTGGTAGTATATCCCCAATGAACACACAGATGCAAGGCAATTGGGGGTGTGTGTGAAATACTTGTAGCCTAGAGAATAATAATAATAATATTACATCATGCTCACTTTATGTTACATACTGTGCTAAGTGCTTTATAATTATCATCTCATTTGATCCTCACAACTTGGGATATATGTTATTATCCCCATTTCACAGATGAGAAAACTGGGGCAATCAGGAGTCAAGTGACTTGCCAATAGTCACACAGCTGGTCTGAATTCGGATTTGAACTCAGGTCTTCTTGATTAAGGTTCTAGTGCTCTATTCACTGCACCACCTATTCAGCTGTAAGGCTCAAGAAATGCTACGTGTAGAAGCTAACATTTGAGTTGAATTTTGAGGGAAGATTGGGATTCTGAGATAAGATGCAATAGCATCAGGTCAGTCAACCTCATGTTGGAAGGAATGTAAGGGTCATTCAGTCCAATCCTCACATGTTTCTGAAGAGTAAACTGAGATACAAAGAGCAAAAGCTAATTGGCCATTGGTAATAAACTGTGCTAGCCAGTGAAAATACAAAGGAACAAAGCTACCCCTACCCTCAAGGAGCTTAAGGTCTAATGGAGGAGCTGGCTTGCACACAAGTAGGCACATGCAAGAGACATAAAGAGTAGATAAAAGGTCTTTGCCAAGAAAAGTTAGCCAGAGACTTAGCCAAGTTCATATAGGCAGTAAGAACAAATCTAGAGTGAAATCTGGCTCTTCTAACTTCAGATCTAAGGCTCTTACCACTGAGAAAACAGAAGCAAATGACTTTGGAAATATTAATATGCTCTATGAGTGATTATCATTATTACCAAGTAGACCAATCCCAAGCAACCACTTGGGGAAGTCAAAAAAGGCATCAATACCTGCCATTGGTGAGATTAATGGCAGTTTGCATCTTCCAAGGGAATGTCTTGGCTGCTTTCTTCTATCCACCTACCCACTAGTGAATGGCAGCATTCCAATGGGTGTTCTCATTAGCAAAAGGAAAAAAAAAGGTAGGGCATGTTATTTTAGGAGTGTAGGATGGCATCGAAGGCCAAGTCTGGATTTTACAGCGTGCCCCCTCTTTACCTCTTTTTTTTTTTTCACAGCATCTTACTTTGCATGCCATTCCAGCAGGGCACGCTGATGTCTGACCAGTTTTCACCAGGACTGCCATGTTGAACATTAGTCATGCTTTAAGGTGGAAAGTGCCCACATCTGACTTCAGAGGCCATGCTTGCCAGATCGCTTCCCAAAGACGCTGGGTGTCCCCTAAAGTTAAAGAAGGAATGTGAGAAAGAGACTGAATGCCCAGCAATGGCACTAATACCCAGACACGGCCACTCTTGCCACTTTCTTCCCTTTGGGGAGCATTGAAGAAAAAGGGAGAGAAATATTTTTGGCCAGAACTGGAGGAGGAGTAATGATACCCCCTGAATAATGTGGGGAGATCCCAGTGTGAAAAGATCTAGGCTCCTGCAGATCAAGAATTCATCTACAAATTCTAGCCTCACAGATTTGCCTGGGCTGCTGAGAACCTGCCACTTGGCCATACTCGACAAAGCTGTTCTATATCAAAGGAAGCACCTAAATGGACCCAGGCATTCTCAGCTCTGAATTCATCCCTATATTCCCCACTACCATATTGCTTCTCTTGTTTGAGTCAATATCATATTATCACTGGTGTGAGTGTGGGCAAGAAATAGGATCCTAGACTTAGAACTGAGGAGGGGTTAGAAGAGGGAGCAGCTCAGTGGATTGAGAGCCAGGCCTAGAGAGGGGAGGTTCTGGGTTTCAATCTAGCCTCCGTCCCTTCCAGCTATATGACTCCAGGCATGTCACTTACCTCCCATGGCTTAGCCTTTATGGCTCTTCTGCCTTGGAACCAGTACACAGTATTGATTCCAAGATGGAGGGTAAGTAGTTTGTTATTAAGTTATCTAGTCCAGCCACCTTCATTTTACCGAAAAGAAAAGAAAAGAAAAGAAAAGAAAAGAAAAGAAAAGAAAAGAAAAGAAAAGAAAAGAAAAGAAAAGAAACTGAGGCTAATCTGCTTACTCCCAAATTACACTGGTTTTATAGGTGGTCAAATTGACATTTTAATTCTAATCCTCAGACCAAAATCCAGCACAGTTTCTTCCCCTGTCTGGGTCCTGTTTTCTTCACTTTTAAAGGGAAGAAGTGAGATTGGATATGCTCCAATTTTCCTCCTAGCCCCAAATTCTATGACTCAACCCTATGTCCCTCCATACAAATCTCAGTTGACTCAATGACTTCCTCTTTCTACTGGCCTCAAATTTCTGTCATCCTCTATTACTGCCCAGATCATTCATTTGGCCCTTAGCCTGCAAGATCATGAAGTCAGTTTTCTTTTCCCATTAGTTTGTTTTAGAGGTAGAAAAACTTCCAGAGTAATAACAATGTGAATATTTATGATTATTGGAATTCAGCAGCAATTCAATCAATGTTTACCCTGTTCCAGGCCCTCTTCTAGGATCCAGTAATTCAAAGACAAAATGAAATGATGCCTGTCCTCAAGATTCTTACATTTTTTTTAATTTTACTGGGGAGAAAATAAATGTTTATACATTTACAGATGCAAAATCTTTCTGGATAAATGAAAGATAATTTCCAGAATAGGATGTCAATTAATGATTAAAGGGTTTTTTTAGGTCCTGATCCCATAGAAGGTGATACTCATACTGATGTGTTACCTACCAGTCAGAGATTCTGAAAGGCAGAAACAAGACAAAAGTGCAGTAAACATAGTTTCTCAAGGGCTCAGAGGTCAGAGACAGAGGAGCATGTGAGGAGCAGCAAGTAAAATGATGGTGTTGGGCTGGTTTAGTTGTGGTGTAAAATATCCATTGGGAAGTAATTCATGCAATCAATCTGAAAAGGTAGGTTGAGAGCAAATGGTAAAAGCTTAATCCTTTCTACTACACTCCAGTTTAGTATTTGATACAAAAATGAATATCTCTATTGACAGATTAGAAAACTGAGGCACAGAGCAGCGATGTAAATTCCTCGGCTCACCCATTAGATATGTGAGCTATGATTTGAATTCTTTTCTCCTAGCCTATTGTCTATTGTACTTTCCCTTGTTTAGCATTTGTTGATTGACTAATTTGGGAGAAAGACTCATTTTCTTAATAAAATTGTTTCATTAAATTTTTTATTAAAATTAAGTTTAAATGAATTCATAAATTTAAATAATTCAATTTTAAATTTTAATAAATAAATTGATAAAATAATTATTTTGATAGCTGCACAATTTCATTTTAGTCATATTCCTTCCAAGCTACAGAGCATAACCCATCCTTGATCTTTCCTTCAGTAGATTCGTGGCCTCCTATAACTTGTTCCCAAGCCAAGGGTCTTCCTTTATATTGTTTGACTTTGAAAAGTTACCACTGGAATACTTGGGCTGCCCATTGTTTATCTTTGGTTTTCCTTATGACTATTTCCCTCTCCTTTCCCAGTCTTTTGGCTCATATGTTTTGTATTACTTGTCCTGTCCAATTCTTCATCAGCAATATCCTGGATCTGAGTCATGTCTGTGTCCCTCTCCATTTGCCTTTGGATGATTCACAACTTGAATTCTTCGGACACTCTACCATTCAATGATTTTGAGCCATGTAATGTTCCTAAAAGAAGAAATATCAAAGATAAGAGCCTCTGTCTCAAGGAGAAGGTTAAAAAGAACCATAATTACAAATTCTGATGTCTGAGGTAGATTCCACTGTGGGTTACAGAGGATAGTCCACTCTGGTATGACTCATCATACTGAGAGGAAGGTAACCTGACCTCCTAAGTAGCCTTTGACATCAAGGAACACCAATAATTCTCCTTGAAACAAATAGTAAGGAGCAACCATGATTCTTAATCATTCAACTCCCAGAAGGAAACAAAGGTGAACTGATAACTAAGGGAAGAGAATGAGCCCCAGGAACAAGGTGGGGGTCTTTGACAGTCATGCTATGTGTAATGGGGCTAGAACAGAAATTTACCACTAGAAGGAAGTACATTTCCTTCATTTTTGAACCCTCTGGCAAAGTCCCAATTACCCTACCTGAGTTATGGATATGAGACTGAGGTCACTGAAAGCATTGCCCAGCTTGGCCAAGCACTCCATTCTAGTTTCTTTCCTTCATTCAATTGTGGCACTAGTTCAACTTCAATGTTTCAACAATCAATATCTACTTATGGGTCAACACTGTGAGATTTCCATCCAGCTGCAGTTGTAGCTAAACCTGGACAATATATGTTCTTTATCTATTTGGTATTGTTGTTTGTCAATTTTTATTTGTTTTGTTGTACTATGTGTGTGGTTAGATCAAAAAACTCTACAATGGCCATAGCACATTTCCATCAACAAAACAAGAACATTTGGAAGATCTCATCATCTCTTTCTCTAGGGAAGTCTTCTTCCATTTGGACTTTGCACTGGCCATCCTCTGAGTACAGAGAACAGCTTTGGTAAACATACACATGAATCTGTTTTATGACTTCTTTGATAATAATGATGGTGTGGCCAAGCAAAGTTATCTCTCTTTTGTTTTTCAAGGAATCTTTTATGATATTGACAAACTCATATGGGATGTTTTGGTCGAGAAGAACCTTTAAGCAGCATCTTCCTCTCCTAAATCAAATGCTGTTTCCTCCAACCATAGTCAGCAAACAAGAAACTCCATGAGATCTAGTATGTTCAGTATCTTTAAGTTCCATGCGTGATGATTCAGATGAGTCTTTTGAAGCCCATCATTTATGAAAAGCGCTCAGTGAAGTCTCACAGCTTTCAATACACAAGTAATTTATTCTCCTAATAAGTATTTAGAGCCACATTATGTAAGCAGCATTGTACATGTGGAGTGATATTTTTGCAGGTATGCAGACCTGTATGTATTAAATATGCACATGTATATCACATTAAATGTCTACCAAAATATATTCAGTGATATAGATGGAAAGGATAAAGAAAGATACATTTTTGTTATAAGGCTATAGTGATGAAATGTGTCCTTCAAGAAGAAATAATAAAATACAAAGAAGTGGGATAAAATGGGAATGGAACATGACATAAGTATACACAGTATATATTGTCAGACCCAGTTGATATATGGCTAATATTGTTGAAACTGGTGAGTGCCTTCCCTTTTCTTGTTCTTTGTTACAAGAGTATAGTCCTTCTTGTAGTAAAGAAGAAGGTAGTGATCTAGCTGGAAATGAAGATCAAGACAAAATTAAAGAGAGCACTAAAATATCTCCAAAGAAAAAAAGATGATTTAGAGATGGCAAAGTAGGCATGATTGTTTTTGAAATATTCTTAGTCACCATGTTAATCCCATGCTACGCTTAATCACTATGTTATTTATAAACTGTAGTTATTCCTTTGGGAGTCTAAGGTCTATGCATTGCCCTCCCATCACCCAAACATTTGATATCTTCTTCTTTTTTCAGATATCTTAAATTTATGTGATCTTCAAAACAGAATTTCTAGCTCAAAAGGTCATAGATTTAGATCTCGAAGAAATCTTAACTGTCTCATTTGACAAATTAAGGAATTAAGGCTTAGCACAGTGCCAGGCACCTAAGAGTAGCTGATTAAATGTGTACCGAGGCTTAGAGAAGTTAATTGACTTGCTCAGGATCACACAAGTAGAAAATTTCTTGAGGCAGGTTTTGAACCCAGGCTACCCTGACTGTAGATTCAGTGTTCAATCTACTGCAAAATACTGCCTTCTCCATACTTATTGAGCCATGTCCATATGCTCGTCCTGTCCTTCTTTTCTTCCATGACATCGTGGTTTCTAATGCAGCATTTTGGGGCCTGAAATAATATAAATTCATTGATGAAGAATATAATCGATTCCAGAAATCTTTAAACATCTTTTCTATTTTTCTTCTGGTTCAAGAATTCATAGCCAAGTGATGAGTCTACTGGTGAGGAGTCTCTCGGTTCATAGGGAGGCTGATCCTGGTCAAGCCTATCCTGATAATTGCTGGAGCCATACTTGCGGTCTTTCCAGTTTGGGAGAAATTGACACAGTTGGCTTTGCCCAGAAGTAGCATTTGAGCACCCAGAGTTATGTCCACATCATGAAGAGGCAGCAGAGGAAGGTTTCACGCAGAGAGTAATGTACACCTCACAATAGACAGAACTGCCTTTTGTCTGGCTCTCATCTGGTAAGTCAACACAATGCAGATTAGTGTAGAGTAATAAGAAATGACTTGTGCATTTACACTGTTGCTGTTGCTAGTCTTGGCTCCTAAATCTGTACCCAGACTATTCTAACTTTTCTATACAAAGTATTTCATGCAAAAGGATTTCCTCTATCCCTTTAACAGGGCATTCATTCATTCATTCATTCATCAATTCATTCAAAGTATTAAGTGCTTGTACTTTGAAGCTTAGGGAGAGGTCTTAGGGCCCCATCTTTCACCATCATATGCACCCACTCTGTGAGTCCTCATCCATCTCTCACATGGAGAACAGGAGGATTCTGAGACTTCCCTGAAGAAAGGCTGGATTTTCATGTGTTGATTTGTGCCTGATCAGTAAATCAACCTAACACCAAGCAGTTATTAAATACCTACTTGTGTGGCTGCTGGGGATGCAGAGGCAAAAATGAGGGAGTCCCTGCCCTCACTCAGTTACATTCTCTGCAGTTATTCATTCATTTCGGTTGTTTCTCACTCTTCATGATCCCCCTCCTTCTCACTATCATTGTTGTTTAGTCATGTATGGCTCTTCCTGACCCCATTTAGGATTTTCTTGGCAAAGAGCAGTTTGACATTTCCTTCTACAAATATTTTTACAGATAAGGAAACTGAGGAAAACAAAGGTAAGCAACTTTCCCAGGGTCACACAGCTAGAAGCTGTTGAAGAAAAAATTTAAACCTAGATCTTTGTGACTCTAGATCTTGCTCTCTATCAACTATGTCACCTCTATATTCTCTAGGGAGGCCTGACAGGGATGAGCCTTATCTAGGAACTTACACACACACACACACACACACACACACACACACACACACACTCACACACTCACACACTCACACACACACACTTATTCTTTGCATCTCCATATTCTCCAAAATCAAGACAAATCTCTACTTCTTTTATTAGGAATTTTCTGATTTTTCCATTCCACAGTGGCTTTTCCTTCTTTTGAACACGTAACAGTTCCTTCATTTGTCAAATGAAACAGTTAAGGTTTCTTTGAGCTCTAAATCTATGACCTTTTGAGCTAGAAATTCTGTTTCGAAGATCGCATAAATTTGAGATATCTGAGAAAAAGGAGAAGATATCAAATGTTTGGGTGATGGGAGGGCAATGCCCTTTAGACTCCCAAAGGAATACTGAGGCAAACAACAATGAAAGGGCATCCTGCTGGAAAGAAGAGTACCCTAAAAAGCATTCTGTTTCTTTAAGCCAAGAACATAATATGGGATGTCAACTTAAGAATCTATTACTAGGGAAATTTCATGAAAATCTGAGTTGCTTTGAATCATTCAGTATCAGGGTTGATGAAGACCACAGAAGCTATCTAGTCCAAGTCATAGATAAACAGGAACTTCCTCTATCCTACAAACATCCTTCACTTGAAGACCTCAGTGTTGGTGTGTTGGTGTTCTCACTAACTCTGCATTCAGTCTATTCCATGTTTGGACAGCCCTAATAGTTTAGACTGTTTTGCTGTTGTTGATGATGATGATAATGGCAGCAGTGTTTATTTGTTTTCCTTATATTAACTAATGTTTGCTTCTCTGAAACTTGGGTATGCTATTCCCAGTCCTTCCCTCTCTGGCCTGATCATAAGAAATCAAACTGTTTATCTGCACAACAATTTTTATCTTTCTTAAGGAAGAAAGTTTATCAGTGAAGGCTTCCTGCCAATATCAAGGGAGATTCCTATTTCATGTGTGCTTTCTTTATTTTCTCCTCATATAGGTAAGAAATAGAAAGAGAGAGAGAATACAGTAACTCCAGTTCATACTCCATTCCTTCAACTAGTTCATGAGCTCCTCAAGTCCAAGATCTTTAGAGATGATGCTTTGGCATCTTAAAATTATTTTTGTCCTCAAAATCTGAAGTGTAAGCCTTTCTCATAGTGCTCAGTGAAGACTGCTTGATTTGATTCGACAGCAGAAATAATGTATTCATTGAGTCAATATAGAACTTAGATATTTGTAAAGCGTTTGGATATATGGTTTTCAATCAGCCCTGGGTGACTCTGTTGTGGGAATAAGCCTTTGCAAATGCAATGGGCTTAGGACATCATTGACTATTCTAGAAGTGCCAGCCATAATCCATTTCTCTGTTAGCCTGTGCAATCTTTATCCGTGTTTTCTCAGAAATTCTCCCCCCAAAATACATGTTCTTTTGCCAGACATGCTCGTCTTGAATTTTGTGAAGTATCACATCTCCACATAAAATATTCCCAGGTCTCCCTGCCCTTTTCTGCTCCTTTTATTTGTAGTGTTCCCCTATTAGATTATAAACTTCTTAATTGTAAGAGTTCTCTTTTTCTTCTTTGCATCCCTAGACCTTACAGTGTATATAATCACACATAGTAGGTGCTTAATGTTTATTGAACTGAATTGAATAGAAAGGTCTGCTTTGGGAGGTAGAGATTTCTTCATCAGGAGAGATATTCAAGCAAAGGATGGATGACTCCAGTCTAATATGATTGTGGTGGGCTTGATAACAGCTCATGTTTACTTAGCACTACAAAGGGATTCAATGGACTTTCCACAAATGATATCATTCAATGATGGCAGAAAGAAAATTAATCTAAAGGCATGGCTTGTAGTAGAGGCCATTTGAGATACCTTGTAGTTCTGAAATTTGGAAGCACTGTAGTCTACTCCAAGTGCTAGAGGCCTTCCTTTTGTTCTTTTGGGATTTTAAAGTACCAGTGTACCACCGGAGATATCAGTTGGTCATCTCTTAATCTCACTACATGACCCCATTATCTTGGGTAATAGCCTAAAATGGGTATCATCTATCTCCCTTTTGGGGATCTCAATTTTATCATCTTAACAATTATAGAGTTGGGCTAGGCAGTATCTAAGGTACCTTTGAGCATTTAATCTATGATCTGAACAACTATGAATAACTGTCAGTTCATTAACAACCACTTATCTTGCAATTGAAGGAAGAATCTAATCAGAAGACAGTCTCACCAAAGGTAAATCTTTCTGCTTTAGAGGTTTTCTAAGGGAGGAGAAAAAGTTTTACCCAAACTTGACTTAATTTCATTGACTTCTCCCCTCAGAGACTCATGGTACCAATCCTTCCTCCCCAAACTAGAATCTAAAGCTACCAAATGGATTTGTCACTGTCTCTCCAAAGAGGAAATTCTATTTCAAATCCATCCTTAGCCCAGAGCAGCTAAGTGGATTTTATCAGTCATCAGCAAAGACCTTACATTAAATGATTTATGCATTTTTAGCTCCAACCCTAAAGGGGATTATTCAGGACTTAATAGAAACCATCACACTACTGAAATCACAGCACACATTGACCCTGTTGGCTTGACAAAGGCCCACATCTGAACTCTCAAGGCGGCCACCTTGAAAATGTTTATTTGGTTTCACAGGCACTGACGAGGAATGCAGTGGTAAAATGTGGAGCAAGCCAGTGGGGAAATTACCAATGGGCATGTGTTACCCTCAGAATATGTGACCTAGATATAAGAAACGGGAACAAGCATGGCCTTAGTGGGAAAGGGACAATCCAAGACAATTGCTCAAGGCAGCCTCCCCTTAAATGGGAAAAGTTTCGGATAACTTTGGTTTACAATCAGTCAATAAGCATTTCCCTTGCTCCAAAGCCATTCCTCTGAACCAAGAACCTTCTTCTCTGAAGCTGTTGCCATCTGGAACAGTCTTCAGATATCTGTTCTTCATCAACCCAACCTCATTTCAAATTTTATCTTAAAAATGTAGTTGCTCCCCCTGGTCCAAGACTCCTCACTCCCTCCTTCTTTTCCTTCTGTTTCTGGCATTAGAAAGGGCTTTAATTTGCTCATCATAAAAGGCCTTTTCATCACTTGATTTCTTGTGAAGTCTGAACGGGAATTATTTATTTCCCTGACAAGTGAGTTCCAAGGGTGAATCAGCAGAGGCTTGTCAGGTGTCCTGAAAACCTGGAGCCTCAACTTGAGAAAATGTTGTGATTCACTGTGCTCAGTCAAGCTTCTCAGGATATATGGCTTGACTCAAGACAAGTCTACCAAACATGGTCTTAAATTCTTTGCTCACAAATACTGTTGGATTTGCCATGGTTAGCTGTGAAAACAAACATACAAATAGCCTCAGCCCAGCATAGTGGGAGGAAAAAAAAGGCATATGACTTGGGTAAACCCTCAGTGAGCATCTATCGATTAATCAGCAAACATTATTGAGCACTTTTTGTATACTGGCTACTTTTCTTCTTCTACACTCTGTAGAGACAAAGAAACAGTCTCTGCCTTCAATGTGTTTAAATCTAACAAAGTAGATATGTAGGGAGTGTTACATAAATGTATCTATAAAAGAGAAGCAAAATAAGATGAGGTATTTTTTTGTGGGGGAGATACCAGTAGATGTGGGGCTTGGGAAAAGCTCCATGTGGTAGGTAGCACTTGAACTATGCTCTGAAGGGAATTGAGTATCTTATGAGATGGAGGTGAAGAGGCAGGACATTCCAGCCATAGGAGAGAGTCCTACCTACATTTAAGGTCTATATATAGCTAGTATATCTACATATATACACATATAAGATCTCTATGTAGCTAGTATATGCATATATCTTTAAGATTTGCCAAGTACTGCATACATGTTATATAGGTGAGGTAGGTACTCTCGTCCAACAGAGATTAAGTGATTTCCCCAGGCTCATTGATTGTTATCCTTCATTCTCAAAAAGGACCAAAATGGCATCATGATGTCAGAGTCAATGCATAACATCCAGCTATGGCTGATTGCACCAATATGAGCTCAGAAGGATTTATGACCAGTAAGACACAAATAGACCATATAAACATTTGGGATAGTGATGTCTCTGAATTTATGCATCTCACATTTCTTTTGAGTTACTGGATTCTGCTTTGCTTCTAGAGCAGTGTCTTCTTTGATGTAAACTTGCCATGCTGGCCAGTCCTGTGCCACTGTACCCTGTATTTCACAGATGATAACAAAGTTCTTCAGGGAATCTGTACAGTGTCTTTAGCATGTTTCTCTTCTCCTCTGTGTGAGGGATTGCCTTGTGTGAGTTCTCTGTAAAATAGTCTTTTAGGTAAACATGTGTTTGGCATTCAACCAATGTGGCCATCCCATTAGAGTTGCATGCTTTCCAGTAAATTTTGAATGCTTGGTATCTCAGTTGAATAAAGGACTTTGGTGACCAGTAACTTATCTTGCCTGGTCATCTTCAGAATCTTCTTAAGAGAATTCAAATGGAAGCAACTCAACTTCCTAGCAGGGCACTGGTAGATTATTGAAGTTTCACAGGCATAACCCAACACCTCTGTAGGTCTTCATTTTGGTCCACAGTCTAATACTTCTCTCCTATATTTTCCTTGAGAGCATTACACCCATTGAGATCCTCTGGCAATGCCTGTGTCAACCTCCTTACCTATGTAGACATCCCTGGAATATATTGTCAAGGTAAATGGACTCATCCACAACATTCAGACTTTCTCCATTTATTGTGACCAATGGTTGCATGTATGGATGGTGAGGTACCTCTTGGTTCAGAAGCACTGTTTTCTTAGTGTTGATTGTCAGGCCAAAATGAGCACAAGCATAAGAGAATTGTTCCATACTCTGTTGTATCTCAGTCTCAGGGGCTGTATTGTGTGCAAAACAATTTGTGACCAGAATATCATGCACAAATTCTTTCTCCATTTTAGTCTCGGCTTGTAGTCTTTTTAAGTTAAATAATTTATCATCAGTGCAGTAGGTGACCTTGATGCCATTTTCATCACCACTGAAAGAACCCAACAGCATTCCTAAAAACATCGTGCTAAAAAGCATGGGAGCAAGCCCGCAGCCCTACTTCGCTTCATTGGTGACTGGAAAAGCTCAAAAGATTGACCATTATCAAGCCGCCATGCAAGTAGGATATCATGAAACTGGTGTACAATACTCCTGAACTTCTCCAGGCAACCAAATTTGAACATGAACTTGCACAAGCCATCATGACTGGCATTATCACAGGCCTTGGTCAGATTGATAAACACCGTGTATAGAAAGACCTCTGTTCTGTTCCTCCTATTTCTCCTGGAGGTGTCGATCAATAATTCTTTGGTCACTCCTGAAGCCATAAAGGCTCTTGGGTAAGTGACTATCTTCCCACTGAAGGATCAGTCTATTACAGAGGACTCTGGCAATAAATAACCTTGCAAGCAATGACTAAGAGAGGCACCTCCCTGTGATTGTCACAAGACAACCTTTCCCTTTTCTTTTATAGAGGTGGACAATGGAAACATTCTTGGTCTCCAGGGGGATGACTTCCTCTTGCCACATAACACAGAAGATTTCGATTACTTTTTGTATGAGCTGTGACTCCCTACTTTGTAAATCTCTGCTGGAATGGAGGTAATATGAGTGAGTGATCTAAACCAGTGTCCAGGGTCGCACACTTAGTAAATGTCTAAAATAGGATTTGAACTCAGGTCCCTGACTCCCACGTCTTGTACCCTAGTCACTGGAGGGAAAGAGAGATGAAGATTATAGGAAAGTGTCACTCAAATTCAGATTGCCTTTTAGTTATTTTCTCAAAGAGAAAATTCCCCTTGAAGTGTGAGCCTATGTCAAAATGCCAAAAAGGGCTGAGTCCTTCTTGGCTCCAATAGTCCTGAATTTCTTGATCTTTTCAAAATGTCTCAGCATCACAGCCACAGGGATTGTTTGGCTGATTGGGCTACATAGCTAGGTTAATGTGAGTGGACCAGCCCTAGTGCAACCTATTATTTTCTCAGGCAATGTCACAGTAGAATTCTGCTATAACAAGTTTTACTACTGGTGCTTGATGCAGAGGCAGACAACAGATTATACCCTGAATTATACCCATAAAGAGCAAATAGAAACAATGCAGCCTAATGGCTGAAGTTCTGGTCTGGAACTCAAAAAGACTTCCATCTCTGCCCATGACCTATAGGTATACGACTCGTGGGACACACTACCTGCATGACCCTGGGTGAATCACGTCACCCTCTGAGCTTCAGGCACTCCCTCCAACTTATCCCTTAAGTCCAAACTGGGTTGGGCAGAGGCAGCTCCCCACACCAGGCAAAAATGGATCCTTCTCCTTTTTGGGAAATAGACGCTATAGTCCTCCTGGGTTTGTCTTTTTCACAATCTATAGTGGCTGTCTCTACTGCCCACCACAGTCAGACACTCACTTCACTCTTTGCTTTGCTGTGATCCAATAGACACTGTTGGGAAAAAGGTCCCATTCTTCTGGAATGCACCTTCTTTTGTGGCTTAATTAATATTTCTTGAGAGGCCAAAAGGCTCTGTGGATACAGCATTACCCTTGGAATAAGGCAGACTCGGATCCAGCTCCCCACCCCTTCTCCCCACATACTTACTGTGTGACTCAGAAAGTCCCTTCAGCTCTCTGAGCTTCGGTTGGCTCATGTGTAAAATGAACCTAATAATAGCATCTGTTCAGAGACCCATTGTTTTTTAAGTGAGATAATGTACAGAAAGCACATCATAAACTTTAAAGCACTGTACAAGTGAGCTCTCATTAGGGAAGGAAACTTGGGACAATTCAATACTGGGGAATCTGAAGTCAGATGGCCTGAGATTGAAATTCTTTCTCTGACACCTGGTTGTGTGACCTTGAACAAGTCACTTATCTCTCCTAATGCAATCAAAAAATATGAAGAGTCAATATGAAAAAGAAGAAATCCAAACTATCAGCAGGTATGAAAAAATGATCAAAATCATTAATAATTATATATATATATATATATATATATAATAAAGCAACTCAATCTCTCTCCTGTTGGATTGGCAAAGACAACAAAGAGAATATGCCAAATGTTGTAAAAGCTGCAGTAAAACAAGTACTTAAAGCACTGTTAATGATGTGCCCGAAATGTGGAATTTTATCCCACTTTATCTCTCTCATCCTACTGGCTTCCCCGACTTCATTCAAGCCTTGGGTAAAGTCCCACCTTCTTCAGCAGTCCTTCCAGCTCTGTGGGAGCAGAAACACAGAAGAAAAACAGCTGCTTGATCACATGGGTTGATGGGGATATGATGGGGGATGTAGAATTCTAAACGATCACCCTGGAGCAAATGTTAATAATATGGAAATGGGTCTTGATCAGTGACACATGTAAAACTCAGTGGAATTGTGGGCTATGGGAGGGAGTTGGGAGGAGGGGAGGGAAAGAACATGAATCATGTGACCATAGAAAACATATTCTTAATTAATTAATTAAATTTTAAAAAAGAAGTCCTTCTAGTCCTCCTTAATCTTGGTATCTTACTTTTCAGGCTATCCCAATTGAACTTATACTTCTTCCTACATAGTTGTTTATATGTGGTCTTCCCATTAGATTGGGAGCTCTTCAAGGACAGGGACTATTTGTTGTTGTATCCCCAGCACTACACACAGTATATGGGACTTAATACTCAATTACTACATGCTTTTTGACTTGATGGAGCTTTGAATTGGCCCAGCCATTCTGGGAAGCCTTTGCTCAAAAATTGCTAAAGCAGGTATAGCATTTGATAGAGATACCACTATTAGACCTATACCCTGAAGCATTCAACACCAAAAAGGACTCATGTGTACAAATATATTTCTTTTATAACCATTTTTTTGTTTGTTTTTAGTGACAGGAAAGAATTAGAAACTAAGATAGAGCCCAGCTAGAGGAGGATGATTAAGTGCATTATGGTATATGAATGTTAAGCAGTTTTTTTAGAAATTTGAGATCTGTTAGTTAATGGAGAGTATGTTAGCAGAACCAGGAAGACAATCTATACAATAACAACAAAGAAAGATGATTTGGAAATAATGGAGAAGATTGATCGATGCAATGGTTAACTATTATTTCAAGGTCTACTGATAATGGATTTCACTCACTTCTTGACAGAGAAGCATTTGACCTAAGATGTAGGATAAGGTAGATATATTCAGATGTTGCCAATGTGAGAATTAGCATTTATTCGACTATACATATTAGCAGGAACTTATTTCCTTCCTTCGAGTCCTCACTCCATATTCCCTTCCTCATCACTCACTTTATTCTTTCCTTTTTTTCCCTTTTCAAATAGCAGGTTGGGAAAGTGACAGTTGATAGGAAAAGGATAGTGCAAAAAAAAGAAAGGAAAGGAACATGAAAAGAAAGAAAATTGAATGATTGAGTGAGGAACTTACTTTTTTTTTTTTATGCTGAGCAGAGGACAGAAGGAAGACCAGAAAGGAGCACAGAAAAGCAGTACAGCTTTGAAAGCTACAAGTAAAATTGATCATATACTTACCCCTCCCCAAAAAAAGCAAGCAGCACATCATAGTGATTTGCAGTTTCCTGTATAATTCCCACTTTCAAGTATTTATCAGGGAATTCTTTTAATTTCTGTTTTACCCTAAGGTTCTAGAATATCAGGGAAGTTTTCCTTGAAAATATTAGTTTAGTTCTCTGATCACAGTTTTCAAATAGTTCAGTTGTTAATAAATTATCACTCCTTATCTATTTGCCAGGTCAGGCATTTTTCCAAAGAGATATTTCACATTTTTTTCTTTTTATTATTCTCTTGACTTTTGTTCTTTCTTGATCTGTAATGAAATCATTAGCCTTCACTTGTACAATTCTAATTCTTAAGGAATTATTTTCTTTGGTTAGCTTTTGGACCTCTTTTTTTCCAGTTGGCGAATTCTGCTTTATAAAGAGTTATTTTCATCACTGTGTGCCTCTTTTACCAACCTCTTAATTGTATTTTCATAATTTTATTCCTTAACTTTCATTTTTTACCTTATCTTTCCTCTAACAGTCTTATTTAATTTTTAAAATTATTTCTTAGCTCTTACAGGAATTTTTGTTGCACTTATGTCCAATTCACATTTGTCTTTGAGTCTTTGCTTAGAGCTATTTTGCCTTCATTGTCTTCTATGCTTCTGTTTTGATCTGCTTTGTCACCATAGTATAAATTTTTATGGTTAGATTATTTTTGTTGTTTGCTCATTTTTTCCACCTTATTTAATGATTTTGAACCCAATGTTAAATATTGGCTCTGTTCCCAGTATGTGGAGGGAAGAGCACTATTTCAAGCTTCAAGGTTTTCCACATTGCTGTTTTTGGTGATAGTTTTGGTCATTTGGAACTTCCCAATTCTTCCAAGATGGTATGACCTGGGGGGAGTTGTTGTCACTACTCTCCTGTCTCCACTCTGGTCTTTATAGGAAGAGCTCCTGTTCCCTTAGGATTGTGATCAATACTGCTCCTCTGAGTCTGCTCCCTTGGGACCAGAAATTAAATTCTTCCTGTTGGTCTCTGCTCCATTGAGACCCAAAGCAATACTATTCCTCTAGGGTCTTATTCACTCTTGACAAAAAAATGTTCCTCTGCCCTTGAGCTATGACCCAGATGTGAGTATAGGCAATAGAGTTGCCAAATAGCATCTGGTCCTGAATCCAGCACTAGCATAGGTCTCTCCTATAATCTCTTGCTGACCACTTGTAAGTCCCCTTGAAATACCTAGCTTGAGAATTCCCAAAACTGTCACTAATCCCACCACAGTTATTTCATCCTTGAAGGCTCCAGTCAGCTGCTACCCCCCATATCAAAGAATTCTCTTTTCAATTTCCTAAGTAGACTTGAACTGGAAGAATGTCCCACCTGACCTTCTGTCATTCCAGAATTCAATATATGAGTTGCTATTTTTAAATTGTTTGGAAGAGAATTTTGAGAGTGATCAGTTAAGTGCTTCTTCTACTACTCTGCCATTTTGGAACTGCCCTCCAAAAGCACAAGCCTCTTTTTCTATTTTACTCTATATAAAGAAGTGCCCATTTTATTAGATGCTTATTGAGTTCAGAATTAAAAAAAAATAAAGATGTGTTACCTCTCTTCTCTGGCCCCTAATTTCTTCATATAAAGTGAAGTGGCTCAACTCGATGGCTTCTAAAGTTACTTCCATTTCTAAATTTATGATCTTTCACCTTTAATTTTCCCAAACTGTCCTCTCTCTGTTTTTACTTGAAGTTGACCAAATTTAGTGGTTTCCATCTTTCATGTATCCCATTTTTTAGCTGTGTTGTTGCTGTTTTCTTATTTTGTTCTGACTGGATGATGCCAAAGATATTAGGATGTATAGGGCAGTGTCAAAGAAGCAACCGTTAAGAACGGGATATGTTCAGCAGATATAGCTATACACTATCTCATCGAACACATCATCAAATATAAGTTTGCAAAACACATTTAAACATCACACCAATAGGAATGTCTAGTTTTAGAGGCAATATCTCCATTTTACAATAGAGACTCTGAGAGTCCAAGTACCTAGTCCATGCTTACACACCTAATAAGTGTCAAAGGCAGGATTTGAATTCTGGTCTTTCCAGCTTCTGAGTGCAACAAACATAGTGCTATGCTACATTGCCATTCGTAGACACATGGTTAAGAGGTTCTTTGCTAGTCTCCCCCACCTCTGGCCATTGGATCCACCACTGCTTCCGTAACACTCTCCCCATCTCTTGTGTTTTTTGCTGCTTTCTCTTTGGTTATCTTGCTTGTATAACTTCTTTTCCACCTTTGCTTTCCCTATTGACTTAAATTAAACTGAATTACTGTTTCTTTGAAAAGAAAACATCAGCTCACTGGGTAGGCCGGTTTTTCCAAGCCCTCACAGCTCTAGTAAAATCCTACCTGCATCAGCCCTGCAAACCAACATTATTTCTGCTGTAAAAACACCATGTGCATGTTCTAAGGCACAAGTCCTCTGTGTAAGATCTTTTCACACATGCCCAAACAACTGCCATTTCATCACTTCCATAGAGCAAAAACAAAAGGATTCAGGAGCAGAAAGGTCAGACCTGTTCCACTACCCTCCAGTTTGCTTTCTCCCCCTCCTGCTGGGTCAGCTGC
The DNA here is from genome assembly GCF_027887165.1 of Monodelphis domestica. Taxonomy (NCBI): domain Eukaryota; kingdom Metazoa; phylum Chordata; class Mammalia; order Didelphimorphia; family Didelphidae; genus Monodelphis; species Monodelphis domestica. Next base: position 10,628,750 of record NC_077233.1, read on the forward strand.
CAGCATGAGCAGTGAAGATGATCATGGGCAGGATTTCCTGCCTCACTGCCTAGAGATTACTGAAACATAGACTTCAAGGTAGAAGGGACTTTAGAGTCCATTTGATCAAACTTCCTGGCCCTTTTCACAGGTTAGGAAACTGAGGTGAAATGACTTTAAAAGTCATAGTTATCAAGTTGTGTTTGGAACCCAGGTTTTCCTGACTCTAAGTCTAGTGCCTTATCCATTTTACCATACTATTATAGTTTATTCTTCTTCTGCCTCTTCCACTTGTCCCTTCCCAATGCCCCCAGTTATTGACTGAAGTTTCCAGTTTGACATCACTTCACTAGCCAAGAATTTTTCTTGCTGTGGTGAGAAAAAGGGTGTTGTTTCGTTTGATTCCCAAAGTCTTTTAATATTCTCTTCTTTAAAAGAGAAGAGAGAAAGAAAGAAAGAAAGAAAGAAAGAAAGAAAGAAAGAAAGAAAGAAAGAAAGAAAGAAAGAAAGAAAGAAAGAAAGAAAGAAAGAAAGAAAGAAAGAAAGAAAGAAAGAAAGAAAGAAAGAAAGAAAGAAAGAAAGAAAGAAAGAAAGAAAGAAAGAAAGAAAGAAAGAAAGAAAGAAAGAAAGAAAGAAAGAAAGAAGGAAGGAAGGAAGGAAGGAAGGAAGGAAGGAAGGAAGGAAGGAAGGAAGGAAGGAAGGAAGGAAGAAAGAAAGAAAGAAAGAAAGAAAGAAAGAAAGAGAGAGAGAGAGAGAGAGAAAGAGAGAAAGAGGAGAGAAGAGAGCAAAGAGAGAAAGAGTAGGGTTTACTATAAAGAGTGCAGAACTCAAAACTAGGAAAGACCTAGGCTAGAATTCTGCCTCAACTGGATTCAAATCCTCTTTCTATGGGGTCCTGAGCAAGTGACTTAACCTCTCCCAGCATTCCCCCTCCCATTTAGAATATGAACTCCTTGAAGGAGGAATTAAATCTGGTAGTTTCTTTTCATCCTTGGTGCTTGGCACAGAGTAAATATTTCACAAATTTAGACATTTTAAAAATTCAACCTTAGTTTCCTCATCTGCAAAATTCTGATAATAACAACAGACCAATATAAAGACCAAAAAGATAATGCAGGAAACATGTTTTGAAAATCTCAAATAACACTATTATTAATTACTATTATATTATTATTTAATTTATTAGTTATTATTAAATAAAAGTATTAGTTATTATTTAAAATAATCTATAAGATGGCTGTGATATCACACTCAGTGCTTACTGAAAAATGAAAGGCATGGATCACATGTGAAGTGTAAAAGAGTGTAATTATGGGAATGAATAGATGTGAACATATCACCCCTGGGAAAATATATATGTTTGAGAAAAGCTGAAAGAAATGGGTATAATCCAATTTAAACCTAGAAAATGAAGTTTACACAATAAAGTTATTTCTGCTTTCAGTTGACATTGCAGATGAAGAGGAGGGGGAAATTGCTGCACACATCTTTTGTTCTTCTTCCCAAAATGGGGCTCCTAAGACCCTGGGCTAGCTTGTCGGTAGGAGACTGAAGAGTGATATCTTTATCTATGTCTACATGTATATCAATAACAATGTCTAAGGCTGTGTGAAAATGAAGGTGATATCCAACAAAAGCTATCAATAACTCTTCCTTCCATATCTACTCACTTTCTAAGTCTTATCATGTCAAGCTCCATAACTTGTCTCCACTCATGTAGCCAGTACTCTCAAGGAGATCCTCATCACTTCTCATTTGGACTATTTCAGTGGCTCCTAATCAATTTTGGCTGACTCAAGGCTCTTCATTCTAATCTATCCTCCACACAACTGCCATATTCCACAGATCTGACCATGCCACATTCCTCCTCATTCCTGATTAACTCTAGGATGAAACACAACTTCATCTATTTTGCTTTCCAGGTCTTCACAGCCTAGCTCCAACTGCCTTTTCCAGGCTTATTACCCATCAGTCCCTTTCAGAAACTATGTGGGCTGGGCAAAGATTGGCTGGCTGTTCCTCAGAGATGATGATCTCTCTCCTGCCTTTTCCTCTACAAAGGCTGCCATCCATCCCTGGAATTCTCTCCCTTGTCACCTGAAACTCTTAGAATCTTAATGACACTTGGAAGTTGACCTCAAATACCAACTACAGGAAGCCTCCCTTGATCCTTCCAGCTGTTAGTCTGTCTTCCAATCCCAATAGAAATCAACTAGTGTTTATTTTATATACATTTTATTTTTGCTTATCTGTATTCATACTGTCTCTAGCAGGAAAATATTCACGTCTTGGAGAAGGAAATTATTTTGATTTTTGCCTCTGCAAAGACTATGTGTATCCAGAGAAAATGGACATTTGATAAAGCCTTGTTGATTGATCGATGTACTTCTGCTTTGGTGATATCTCTTGGCCCCTGTGTGCCTTTGGAAGAGATACTTCCATCCCTGCTGCTTGTTAAGTGTTTAAAAAATGCTTACTGACTGCAGTGCCTCTCTACTTTGGTAGCATATCTCAGTCCTTGTGGACTACCAGAAGAGGTAATTCCATGCCTGGCACACAGTAGGTACTTAATAAATCCTGGTGGATGAACAAATCTGCCTGGGAGGGCTTCTGTGGCCATGAAACCAACTCTTCCTGATGTCATCTGGGTGGAATAGAGTCATGAATTAAAAGTGTTTTGTGAGAGTCATAGTGTTGCTGACAGTACTAATGGCATTGGTGCTGTTCCCAGTAAACTCAGTACCCAGATAGTGCCTCTTGACCTGCCCAGCCCAGTTCTTTGGGGAATTTCCATGGGCAGACATTTCATCTGTCCCCTCCTCTTTATCATTAGTTTCAGATCTTTTGTTTTATGGTCCTTTCATGCTTATCTCTTGTCTCCTTCTCTTCATGAACTATAATATTTGTTTTAAGCAACGAGATGGATAAAATATGCCAAGCCTTTTAAATGCAAAATGTGAGGTTAAGCGAGGTTACAATTGTATCTTAACGACTATCAAAATTTTGCCTTCTCAGAAATGGATTTCTGGGATGTCTACCAAAGGGGAAAGGCTTTCCAGCAGCTTATTGTTTATTACACAACTATACTCATCCTATATCTAGTAGGATGAGGCTTCCTTAAGGGCAGGAAATATTTTGCTTCTGTCTTAGTGTCACTGGCACCCAGCACAGTTCCCTGTATACAGTGAAATAGCTCTTAAATTGAATTCAACATTTTTATACATTATCCTTTATATTTTTATAATATAATAGAATAATGACACAATAATACAATATGAGCTAACATCATACCAATAGTTAATGGTCAAAAAACATTGATTAAACACCTAGTATGTGCCAAGTACTGTGCTAAGGGCTGGGGATACAAAAAAGAAAAAGACAGCAAGAATACACAAAAATAAGCTGAAAAAGTTTCAGGGGGATAAGGAAGGCACCACACTAGGGTACCAAACCCTGGGACATGCATGGTGCTGCTCCTGGAGTCTATACCAGGTACCAAAGCTGACCAAAAATGAGACTAACTGGAATATTCTGAGCCCTCTCTAAAAGGAAATCTTTGGGGGAAATTTAGTTATCCTCTAATCATCCAATGAGAGGGGAGAGGCAACTGAGGGTGTTGAGGAAGTGTTGAGTATCAAAGCTGTATCACTTTCCATGGTGATGAGATTTCAGGTGATGAGCTTATCCTGGGGCAAGAAGCAGCATGCAAATGAATAAATGCATTTATAAGTACAAATTCTATGAAGGAAAAGCCCAATTAGTCAGTTGGATATCAAGATAAGAAAGATAATCAAGTCTCTAGAACAATGGACCAAGTCTACTATGATGAAATCTAGTAGGGATAAAGGATAACAAGGAAAAGATTTATTTCAATCTCTTTGCTAAATATAAAATTAGGGAGATGTAGAGAGGTAACAGGGTTTTGTTTTGCTTTGTTCGGAAACTTATGAGATTTTAGAGAAGTGCAAACCTGAAAAAGACATACAATTTGAGAAGGGCTCAGTGTCCAGGAATGAGGAAGTGGGGGTCAAGTTGTACTCTTCCCTGGTTAGCACAGCAGAAAAGCAGTAGTCTCTCGGAAGCCGAGAATGACATTGTCTTTGTGCATTATCATCTATTGTTGTACCCTCATGTGGCTTTGGAGTCCAAAGGCTGAGGCGCACAGTTTGTGGCACATGGGGCCTGGGACGCCAGTTGTTATGGGAGGTGTGGGTTTGGCCTGGTGTCGGCTTTCACACAGAGTGGCAAGACGTCAACGTCACTCATCTTCAAAGGTGGCGGCATGGTGAATGTGGGTTCGCCAGCTGCTTCTGTAAGAGGCAGCAAGTTCTAGTTGCTTTGGTGTCATGCCAGCCCACTTCAAGTTGGACTTTAGCTGATCCTTGAATCTTCTCTTTGGTCGGCCTTGTTTCCTGAGTCCAGCTGACAGTTCACCGTAGAATACCTGTCTTGGTATTCGCTGTGGGTCCATGCGGATGACGTGTCCAGACCATCGTAGCTGGGTTTGGAGGACCAGGACTTCAATGCTGGTGGAGTTGGCTCTGTCGAGGACTTCCTGGTTGGTGATTTGGTCCTGCCATCGGATCCTCATGATTGACCGGAGGGAGCGTTGGTGGAATTGCTCCAGCTGCTTCATGTGCTTCTGGTACAGTGTCCATGTCTCACAACCGCACAGGAGCGAGCTGAGGACCACCGCGTTGTACACTTTGATCTTCATCTCAGTGCTTACACCTCTGTGTTGGAGGACTTTGGAGCGCAGCCGCCCAAGTGCCTGGCTGGCCTTTTGGATCCTGGCATTGATCTCGTGGTCTAGGGACCCGTCGTTGGCATGTCTTCCTCTTCCCATATGCTGGTCAGCACTATATGGAATACCTGGAGCTCCTTTCCATTTAAGGCCTTGTACACCTCGGTTGGGATCCTGTCTTTACCGGGTGCCTTGCCTGCACTCATTTGTTTAATGGCTTTTTGGACATCCTCTATTGAAGGAGGGACATCAAGTTGTTCAATGGAGCGGTTTTGGGGGATCTGGTCAAGGGTGCTTTGGTCGACTGAAGAGGGTCGGTTGAGAAGCTGACTGAAGTGTTCTTTCCACCTGTTGCTGATGCCTTTTTTGTCTTTTATGAGAAGTTAGCACAGCATCACCATTGAAAAGACTATTGAGTAATATGGAAATAGGGCTTGATCAATGACACATGTAAAACCCAGAGGAATTGCTCATTGGCTATGGGAGGGGAGTGGGAGGAGGGGAGGGAAAGAACATGAATCTTGTAACCATGAAAAAACATTATAAATTAATTAATTAAATAATCATTTCCAAAACTTAAAGAAAAGACTATTGAGGTCTTTTCTGGGTAAATTATTTTAGGAAGTTTCTGGAAAAACACAACCCTGAAAATGAAAGGTCTTGAGATCTTGTTATATATTCATTGGATGGAGGAGCTGGGATGCTTATCTTGGAGAAGACGTTGGTAGGAGTGTGAAGATGGAAGAGTAATGGTGATCATTATTTTTGAGTATATAAGGAATGTCATGTGGATGTAGGATTAGCCTTGCCCTACTTGATCTCTGAAGGCAGGACAAAGAGGCAGGATTTGCAAAGTTATGTATTTAAACTGAATTTAAGAGGGAAATACAAAAGGATTCCTTCTCTACGAAAGGGCAATTGGGCTTGATTGAGGATGTAAGGAGTTCTTCTGAACTACAACTATTCAAGCAAAGATTCTTATTGAGTGTTTTTAGAAGACTGACTTATTGAGACAAGGGCAGAATAAGAGATGGCCATTGAGGAGCTTCAAATTGGAATGTATGTGATTCTCATGTTAAGGAACATCTCAGTGACTATAGCCTCTGTAAAATATCACCCCCAAATGTTTCACTTAAACACTAATGAAATCCTTTTGGATTTGTTTGTTTGTTTTTTGCCATTGTACTTCTCCCCCTTGCTTTGCATTCCCAAGCCTAGTTCTTCATCCACACCAGGACCTCTGATCCATGAACTCCTCCCAAGCTATCAATCCCTGCCTTGGCCACACTCTCCTTGCTTCTCATCATGACCAATTCAACTCTGCATGGACCTCTTTTATTCAGTCCCTTGCCCCCTGGTCTTATGTTCAATCTTACCTCGCCATGTTTCAGGTGTGCCTCAATCACACTAACCATCCACTCTTCTCACTCCTCTTCTCACTCCTCCTCACATATTGACAGATAAAGCCAAAAAAAAACCGATAATCACAAAACTGTGCAGACTGAACTCACTCCAAATGTGCATTATAAAATCTCACTGATTTCTAGACAAACCCTTTATGTTTCCTTAAAGGACTTAACAGTGCACTTCATCCACTTTTCCAAGCCTTTTTATTCTTCCTCAAATTTCCCATGCCTCCTCCCTCACATTCTCAGTTAAGATTGTTGCCTCATATTTCACTGAAAAAAATTGAGGCCTTTTGTTAAGAGTTCCTTCTCGCTTCATCCTCAACTCACATCTCCTCTAACTTGTGCCTCTATCTTTTCCACATCTGTCTCATATAATGAGGTAGCTCTTCTCCTTGCCAAAGCAAAATCTACTCTAGTTCCAAATGGTCCCCGTCCATTCCATCTTCTCCAACAGATTGTCCTTCAACTACACACTCACTTATCTTTAATTTTTCTATAGCTACTGGCTGGTTCCCTACTATAAAAAATATGGCCTTATCCCCCTTTATCTTCCAGAAACCCTTGCTGGATCCCATCCATCTTCTAGAGTTTTTATCTTATATCTTTCTTCCCTTTTGTGGCTAAATCTTCAGGAAACTGTCTCAAATAGGCCTCTGTGTTGTTTTTCTTCTTATTCACTGGTTACTTCCCTACAGTTTAGCTTCTAGCTTCATTATTTTTGAAATTGTTGTCTCCAAAGTTACTAAGGATCTCTAAACTGCAAAATCTAATGACCCCATCCTTCTTGATCTCCCTGCAGATTTTGATACTGTCAATTACTCTCTTCTACTCTCTATGCTTTCTAGTTTTTCATGATACTACTCTTTACCAGACTGCTTCCTCTCAATCTCCTTTGTTGAACTTTAAGCCAAGGATTGTCCCGGACAATCTCTTCTCCCTTGATACTCTTTCACTTAGCAATCTCATTAGCTCCCAGGATTCAATTGTTATCTCTACAGTGATTTTTTTTAATTTAAATTTATTTAGAATATTTTTCCATGGTTACATGATTCATGATCTTTCCCATCCGTCTTCCCTCCCCACTTCCGGAGCTGACAAACAGTTCCCCTGGGCTATACATGTATCATTGTTCAAAACCTATTTCCATATTATTCATATTTGCAGAAGAGTGAACTTTTAACATCAAAATCCCGATCATATCCTCATGGAACCATGTGAATGATCCTATGTTTTTCTTCTGAGTTTCTGCTCCCACAGTTCTTTATCTGGATTTGGATATATTCTTTCTCCTAAATCCTTCAGGATTGTCCTGGGTCATTGAATTGTTGCTAGTAGAGAAGTCAGTTACATTCGATTGTGCCACAGTGTATCAGTCTCTGTATACAATGTACTCCTGGTTCTACTCCTCTCACTCTGCATCAATTTCTGTAGGTTGTTCCAGTTCACATGGAATTCCTCCAGTTCATCATTTCTTATCACACAGAATATCACATCACCATCAGATACCACTGTTTATTCAGCCATTCTCCAATTTAAGGGCATCCCCTCATTTTCCACTTTTTTGCCACTACAAAGAGCATACTATGAATATTTTTGTACAATAATTTTTCCTTACTATCTCTTTGGGGTACAAACCCAGCAGTGGTATGGCTGGATCAAAGGGCAGACAGTCTTTTAAAACCCTTTGGGCATAGTTCCAAATTGCCCTTCAGAATGGTTGAATTAATTCACAACTCCACCAGCAATGTATTACTGTCCCAATTTTATCAAATCCACTCCAATATTTATCACTTTTCTTTGCTGCCATATTGGCCAGTCTGCTAGGGGTAAGGTGGTACCTCAGAGTTGTTGTTTTGTTGTTGTTTTGCATTTCTCTAATCAAGAGAGATTTAGAACACTTTTTATGTACTTATTGATAGTTTTGATTTCTTCATGTGAATACTGCCTATTCGTATCCCTTGACCATTTGTTGATTGGGTAATGACTTGATTTTTTATAAACTTGATTTATAAAAAAATCAAAAAATTTGTGATTTTCAAATATTTATCTAGCTCTAACCTTCAGACCTACATCTCTGGTAGCTTATTATATGTCTTAAATTGGATATATATATATATATATATATATATATATATATATATATTTTGGATATATATAATATACTTTTGGATATAACATGTTTTTGGATAACATATAATATTTGGATAACATATATACATACATATACATAGATATATACATACACCATGTCCAAAATTGAACTATTGATCTTTCCCAAAAAACTCTCCTCTTTTCTGAATTTCACAATTATTGTTAAAAACATCACCAATCCCTCAGTTATTTAGGCTTATAATCTACTTTTCATGTTCTACTTCTCACTGTCTCTCATACCTCATTTTCAATCTGTTGACAAGATAAGTTGATTTTTCTCTTATAATATCTCTTGAAAATGCCCCACTATGTCCATTGATAATGCCACCATGCTGGTACAGATGCTTAACACTTCATGTGAACTATGACACTATACTTCTGGAAGTCAGCTAAATGGCTTGGTTGAAAAAGTACTGGAACTAGAGTCAGGAAAACTTGAGTGTAAATCTTACCTCCAACATTTACTAACAATGAATCTTTGGGCAAGTCACCTAACCTATGTTCAACTTGGAGGTAGCTAGGTAGGACAGTAAACAGAGCACTGGGCCTGGAATCAGGAAGACCTATGTTGAAAACTACCCTCAGACTAACTGTATGACCTTTCTCAAGTCATATAATTTCTCTTTACTTTAATCTAGTAGAGAAGAAAATAGCAAATCAGTCCAGTATCTTTGTCAAGAAAACCCCATGGACAGCATTGGCATTCTATAGTTCATGGGATCATAAAAAGTCAGACAGGACCAAACAAAAACTACAACTGGCAGGCCACCATGCCTCAAATATCTCCCTGAATCTAATTTATTTTATATTCAGTTGCCCAAGTAGCTGACCCAAAGTACAGGTTTGATCTCATTACCCACATCCTAGACTGGGCAAATTCCAATAGCTTCCTATCATTTCCAGGATCAAATATAAAATGTTCTGTCCTTTATAATCTATCCCCCTACTAATGCATTCTTCTTATACTTTATACCTTATCCCACCTCACATGCTCTGTGATCTTGTGACACTGGTCTCTTTGCTATTCTTTGAAGAATACATTTCATCTCTGGACTCAAGGCAATTTCATTGGCTGAACTTGGAATTCTCTGCTTCCTCATCTCAACCTTCTGGTTTTTTTCAAGTCCCAACTAAAGTCCTATTTCTACAGGAAGTATTCCCCAATATCCCTTAATTCTAGTGTCTTCTTGAAGTTAATTGTCTCCAATTTCTAATTGTCTCCAAATGGCTATAGTTTTATGTTGTTTATATATTTTCTCCCCTATTGGATCATAAATTCCTTAAGAACAGCATCTACTTTTGACTTATTCTATTTTCTAGGTGCTTAGTATACTACCTGGAACATAATGGATCCTTTATAAATGTTTATTGATTGACTGAATCTGAATGGAATCCTAAGACCTGAATATTCTACTGTACTGACCACTGCCCAGTTCAGGAAGCTTCAGTTATTTAGCAAAACAAAATAATCTAAATTACAATCCCTTTAAATAAAGATCACTCCTGAAAGTGGTCAAAAGTTGTGCAATTTTCCCAAACATTCAGCTCAGTTCTAGATATTCAAACTGCCTGTGATCACCAAATGAGGAGAATTCTTTACATTCCATTCCAAACTGCAATTTCCCAATCAATGTCTTCTTTCCAGTTCTACCACCAAGCCACTCAAGTGACTCAGGACAGTTCTTCCAGAGGGAGAAAAAAAATGCTTTAGAAAGAAATAAATGGGACTGGGCACTGTGTTCACTGGGAAAAAGAATTGACTCTCAAATGCTTTAATAAAGCAATGGCTTCCAAGTATAGGGATCATTTTGGAAATCCAGTGAGCTGAAAATTTATAAAGGGTCTACCAGGGGTCTCCAAATTACAGCCTGTAGGCCACATGTGGCCCTGAGACCCTTTATCCGGCCCCTACCACACTTCTGGAAGGGGCACCTCTTTCATTGGTGGTCAATGAGAGGAGCACTGGAGTACTATATGTGTCGGTGCTGCAAAGTGTGGTTTCACTCACATAAAGTACTGTGTACGGTGACATAATCCTTTGAGTGGTGCCTTGTTCTGAGAGTAACTGAACAAGAAAGAGGTGCCATGCAAAGGATTATGTGGCTGCAAAATGGAAGACATCAGCATGGTGAGTGGTGATCTGGGGGAGGGGATTCCATACTGTGTATACTGCTTCCCAGTATAGTGCTGGCAGCGATGGACCTGTGCAAGGTGTGATAGGCCCATTGCAGCCATTGTTGCAGCCTTCACTATCCCAGACATCAGTATACAGATTTGTTCATAGTTTTGTTGTTGTTGTTGTTGTTGTTTTTTTATAGTCCAGTCCTCCAATGGTCTGAGAGACAATGAACTGGCCCCCTGGGTAAAAATTTTGGGAACCCCTGGTCTAGACAAATAGAATGCTGTTTTTTTTTTTAATTTTCCCATAGGATATGGCACAAAACAGCACTGAGAGCAAGTAGCTTTCCTTCAAATCCACCATGGAGAGAAGTAGAAATTAGGGGATGACACCAGTTCCATGATAGAGACACTGGAAAACTGATAAAACAGTTGTCAAGGCTATCATCTGAGAACCAATCTAGTTGGCACTAGTTGCTTAGCTGGGATATTTTTTCCATCTGTTAAGTTTCAGTGCCTTTGTAAAAATTCTCAATTGTCCCATCTTGGTTATATCCTTGGACAAGAGTCATATGTATCAACCATGATCTGATTAAATAAATCTGCTATTTTGTCTTCAACATTAACTATTTCACTCTCTCAAGGAACTGCTGTAGCACAGAACGAAGTGATTTTTGTCCAAATAATACACTATCACTTAGGTGACTTATGAATTATTATTTTTCTTTTCATCTCAGTTTCCTCATGTAGTAAACTGGCAATAACAGCCACACTCGCTACATAATAGTACATAGAGCTGATGGGAAAATTGCATATTTCAGCTTAAGTTTTTAAGTTCCTTGGAAGGCTCGTGGTTTTTGATGTATCATCCTCAAGGGTATCCTCCATTATTCTGATGGAAGCCTGGTATGATCAAAGAGGACACTCATTCTATCAGGGCAGGTCACAAATCTGCAATGTCTTCTCAGTCTGGGTGATTCTTGTCTATTTGCTCCATGAATCTTCTCACAAAGTCCTGCACAAAATGAGGTATGTCTTCCTCTAGATCTTCTTGGTATTTCCGAGTTACAAAGTCACTACTCCACCTATCTCAGAAACAAACTCAATCCAACTACAAAACTGAGAGTAGTGTAAAGATTAAAATTTAGGGGGGAAACTGAGGCAGGTAGACATTCATTTTTCTCTGCAAGGAGTATTATATTTTTAGAGTTTTATTAAAGGTTGAGAATATACAAGTAAGAGAAGCACGTGCTAGGTGGGCTGAGAGGCCCATTTTAACCTTATCTACATCATGAAAGAGCCCTCTGCTTGCAAGCAGAAACAGGAAAAGACCCCGGTAGCCTTTACAGCCAGGTTAAATACCCCATCTCGCTCTCACCCAGGTGAGATTACAAGGCATCCTGGGAGCCAGAGCAAGGACTTCTGAGTTCAAGTCTCCATTTTTACAGTAGGAAGGGACCTCATTAGCCATTGAGTACAAAACATTTCTGAAAAAGAATCTGCTTTACAGTATGTCTACCAAAAGATCATCCCATCTTTACTTGAAGTCCTCTGATGGGGAACTTACTGTCTCCCAAGGCAACTCCTTACAAGTTAGGACAGTTCTAATTGTGAGAAAATTTTCCATTTTTGGAACTTCTGCCACTTTCTACTGGTTCTACCCACTACAGCTGGGTAGAATGAGCTGAATTTATCCTCCACATATCCTTCAAATATAGGAGCAGAGTGATAGATCTCCTACTGCCCAATGTCTTCACTTTTGGAGGCTAAACATCTCGGGTGTTTTTGTCAGTCTTCAAATGGCATAGATTTAGGACCCTTCATCTCCCTGCTTACATTTTTCTGGATGTCATACAATCAGCTCATCTTTTTTTTTTTTTCCAAATGTTCATTTCCTGAATTATGTCCCACATGTATATGGGAAATACTTCTACTAAGTGGGTCATCCTTAGAAATATAAGGCCATTTACTTAAGAGCACAGGATCATAGATTTAGAACTAGGAGACCTTGGAGGCTTTTGAATCCATCCCTACTGTTTTTTGGATGAGAACACCGAGGTGCATATTGTTAAATAATTCATCCAGTCACTCAGCAAAAAAAAGTTTCTAAAGTGAATTTTGAACTTATGTATTCCCAGTTTTTGTACTACAATGGGTTACCTGCACAAGTATTTCTAGTGCTCCAGAGATTATTCACACAATTTGATTCTTCAGGGACCAAAGTACTCCTAGACATTCCTAATCATAAAAGTATTGTTGTAAGAACACTCATGAGCTTTTGGATGCTAAAAATGGATGGATGACCTTTCAATGGTGAAAGATTTAATGATAATTCTGACTCAAAAGGTGGCAACTCATGTCCAAAAAACCCTGTGTGGGACCCTTCAAAGAAGCTAAAACCTAAATCATCGATCCCATCTTCTCTGAAAAAAAAAATTGAATAAGAAAATGATTTCTCTTTTGAGAGACACCAATGACAAGGGTCTTTCGAAACAAGATGAGGCAACTATATAGTCAATTGTTACAAGTTATCATAATACCCACAATTGTTTAGTCCAATATTTTTCAAACATATTCATATTTGAAATGGACAACAAATATTAAAGACATTAATAGTCATTCCTTAGCTTAAATTCTCTTTTCACATTTGGGACTAACTTTACAAACACACAATATATTTTGGTACTGCCATCTGTTCTACATTTTTCTTCAATCTGAGCTTCGATTAACCCCTAACCTTTCAAGGTGACAAGTAGAATTTATCCATACAACGATCAGTTGTTTTAAACAAAAGTCTCCTTCAAAGAATCTTCATGCTCTTACTCTTCATGCTGCTGTTTGAGCACTTTTTTCTGCTACCTCACAGCTCTTGTTGAGCTCTCCCATGTTTTTTTTCGTTTGTATGACCATCATCCTTGTTCAGATCTTCATTTTCTTTCACTTGGGCTACTGTAATAACTTTCTCCTTTGGCTCCAGTTTCATCACCACCACCAAATTCAACTTCCTGATGAAAGTGGTTTTCATGAGACACAGATCCGACCACATGATCACCCTATAAAGAATGATCACTAGTTCTAGGATAAAGCACAAGTTTCCCTCAGTTTCTCCAAAGTCCAATATGGTAGAAAACAGTATAGCTTGTATTCAAGGTAACCAATTTGCCATTGGGAAGAAAAGGCCCTACTGCTGGCATCTGAAGCCTCAGCCCTGTGCCAAAGCCCCATGCATAACAAATGACTTCAATATGGCCAAGGAGATGGATGAAGTGCTTAGCTGCACTGTATAACTAAAAAGAGATTCTTCCTTCCATCCCTCATGCGTCTATGTGTATATGTGCATATTTAAACACTTGGGATTATTTACCAAATGTTAGAACTGGTTCTCGATTAGGCCTGGGATGACCATAGTGAAGTAAATTATTATCCTTAGTAAATGGAAAGCCAGGAGGGAGGAGAATAGTTTAATTTTATGTCATGTTATTGGTCGAGGTGGAAGACATTACAAGGCTGACTTCCTAATGAAAATCTGGACCAGGAAGACTGGTTTAGAGGGACCTTCTCCTTTCACTGTTCTCTGTGGGTGGGCCTGGGACCACTGATGGTCAGAAAGCAGCCTCCAGGAGGTCTGGGGCCTGTTCTTGCATAATAAGCATGTCTTGGCAATGACAATGTCTAGGAATTGGATTCTTTTTTCATAGTTGTTTTTTCCTCTCACTCTTAAGAACTGATAATGTGCTTATGTGATACTTAATATGATCTCAATAATAGTGCCACCATTTTTTTCTATATTTAGAGGATTAATTATTAGGATTTACTAAAATATATACATCAAAGTAGTCCATAAGCACACAATACTAGAAAGTAAATGAGGATCACAGGAATCACAGAGTGACTGATATTTATACAGAGATGATATCATCCACTCTAGTCAACCAAATCAAACAAATTAAGGACATATAATGTGAAAGGTACCAGACAAGGAACTAGGAACACAAAGATAAAAATGAAAATGCTTCTTCCCTTAAGGAGTTTTTTAAATTAAAATTTGTAATTCATTTATTTTTAATATTCTTTTCTATATGAAGTTTGAGTTCCAAATTCTCTGTCTCCTTCCCATCCTTTCCCCCATCCACTGAGAAGGCAAGCAATATGATACTAATTATATATGAAACCATGTAAAATATATTTCTGTATTAGGTATATTTCAAATAAATAAGGAAAAAAATGAAGAAAGTGAGTAAATTATACTTCAATTAGCACTCAAAGTTCTTCAGTACCTTTGTAGAGATGGATGACACTTTTTTTTTTCATCATGAGTCCTTTGGAATTGTCTTGAATCATTGTATTGATCAGAATCATTAAATTTTTCAGAGTTAGTAATTCTTAGAAATTTACTGTTACTCTGCATAATGATCTTCTAGTTCTTCTCACTTCAATTTTAATCAGGTCATATAGGTCTTATCATGTTGTTTTGTTTTGTTTTGTTTTCTGAAACTATCATCCCTCATAGCACAATAGTATTCAATAACAATCATATACTATGCCTTGTTCAGCCATTCCACAACTGATGAGCATCCCTTTGATATTTAATTCCTTCCCACCACAAAAATGAGTTCCTATAAATATTTGCATACAAAGGGTTATTTTCATTTTTCTTTTCTCTCTTTGGATACAGAACTGGTAGTGGTATTGCTGGGTTATAAGGTAAGCATAGTTTTAGAACCTTTTGGGCCAAATTCCAAATTGTTCTTCAGAATGGTTGGAGATTACTCTACCAAGAGTTCATTAGGATGCCTATTTTTTCCTCTTCATCCCCTCTAGCATCTGTTATTTTTAACAGGTGTGAGGTGGTATCTCAGAATTGTTTTAATTTGCCTTTCTCTAATCAAAAGGGATTTAGAATATTTGTATATGTTTGTTGATAACTTTTATTTCTTCATCTGAAAACTTTATATCCTTTTATATTTTTCATTTGAGTAATGGCTCTTATTTTATACATTTGACTTAATGGCTCTCTATGTATTTGAGAAATAAGAACTTATCAAAGATGCTATAAACATATTTCATTCTCTATGGTACCTTTTAGCAAAATGTAGTTTCCCTGAGTATCCCTTTTAATTAGTTCTATTTTGGCTTTTTCTTTGTCTGAAATTATGATTGCTACTCATGCTTTTTTTTTTTTACTTCAGCTAACACATTTTAGATTCTGCTCTAGACTTCTATTTTTAATTTTCCTTTCTGTTTCAAAATATTCTCTTATAAACAAAATTTTGTTGGATTCTGATTTCTCATACATTCTGTCTACTGTCCTATTTTATGAGTTAGCTCATTTCATTCACATTCACAAATGTGATCACTAACAGTACATTTCTCTCCATTCCATTATCTCCTTTTTCTTTTTCTGTTTTGTTTCATCAGAAGATGATTCTTGGTTATAAACCTTGCTCTTTTGCCTTCTGGAACATCGTATTCCAAGCCCCCTTCTCCTTTTAAATGATAGCTGCTAAATTTTATGTGATCCTGTCTGTGTCACCATGGTATTTAAATGGCATATTTCTAGCTACTCAGGAGTTTTGCTATAATATCCCTGTCAATTTTCAATTCAGATCTCCCTCAAGAGGAGATCAGTGGATTCTTTTGATTTTTATTTTAGCACTTGGATCTATAATATCAAGATGCATTTCCTATATGCATTTCCTATAACTATAATGAGTAGATCCATTATTTGATCCTGGATTTCAATAAATCCAGTAATTCCTAAATTTTATCTTCTTGATCTATTTTCTAGCTCAATTGTTTTTCAACATTTCACATTTTCTTCAATTTTCTTTCATTCTTTTGACTTTGTTTTATTGTATCTCTGTGGCTTGTGGAGTTATTAGTCCCCATTTGCCCAATTCTATTTTTTGTGAAATTATTTTCCTCAGTGAGATTTTGTAACTTTTTATTTTTCAAATTTGGCTAACTCTACTTTTTAAGAATTTCTTTTCTTCAATGAATATTTGTGTCTCTCCTGCCATTAGAACAATTCAGTTTTTTTAAGGTCTTGTTTTTAGTATTGGGGGGAGGGGACATTTTACTCATTGTATTTTTCTAATTTTCTTGAATCTCACTTACTTATTTTCTCAATTTTTCCTCTGCCACTCTCCTCTCTTTAATATTTCCAAGTCAAATTCCATTTTTGTGTCTGCTTATTTTTTCAGCCTAATTTTTTACTTTAACTTTGTCTTAAACTTGGGCTCTGTTTACTTGGGAATGGAAAGTCACTATTCTGAACTTCATGTTTTCAATGCTACTGTTTTTAGAACTAGTTATGAAGGTTTGAAAGTTTTGGATGCTTCCAAGAATCCAAGATTCTAGGAGATGTGGTCACTGCTCTCCTGTTCTTCACTATGGCTTTTACTCAGGAAGGGTCCTTGATCTCCTGTATCCATTAGCCCTACTATCCTCTTTGCTTTGGAATTGTAACCAGGGCCCCTGTTCCATTATATGTATATATATTATATACATATATATGTACATATATATACATATATACATAAAATATATTTATAAATATATACAAATATACAAATATACAGAAGTATACATATATAGGAGGTCAGAAAAGGTCCAGAAGATGCCACTTGAGTTTGGCCTTTTAGGAAGTCAAGGGTTCTAATAGGAAGAAGTAAATATGGAGCACAATCTAGACATTTGGGATAATTTATATAAAAAAGATGGAGGATGGAATGTCAATTATGGAAAACAGCAAAGATGCCAGTTTGTCTGGAATGTAGAAATCATAAAAAGAAATAATGTGGAATAAGTCTGTTAAGAGGAGACTGAAGCCACATTTTACAGGCTTTAAATGCAAAACAGAAGAATTTATATTTTATTCTAATGTAAAAAAAAAGAAGAAGCAAGGCATGGACACGTTTGAGAAGCAGTGACATTCAGTAATTTTAAAATATCCCTTTATTCATTTTGTGAAGGATGGATTAGAGAGGTAGAGATTTGAGTGAAAGAGAAAAATTAGAAGGCTAATTTAAGAGTGCCGCTGAAAAGTGATGAGGACCTGAACTAGGAAAGTGACCCTATGAATGGACATAAGAGGATGGATTTGTGAACTTTAGATGTAGAATTTACAAGACTTGGCAATGGAAAGATTTGCAAATTCAATGGGAATTGCCAAACAAAGATGACTGAGAGGTTATGAATTTGGGTGACCAAAAGACTGGTGATGCCTTCAACAGAAATAAGGAAGTTGGGAAGATGGCCTGGAGAAGAGTGATATATTTAACTTTGAATATATTCAGCTTTCAATAGTTAAATTAAGATACTGATTTGGAAATACCCAAGTGAAAAATTGTACTGTGACATTGAAGATGAAAAGAAAAACACTAGTGAGATATTAAAATCTGAGGCATCTGCATAAAGATGATCATTAGACTCCTATGAGTTGCTGATGTCACCATGATGGAGTAGAGAAAGAGAGAAGAAAGATTAACCTAGAACCTTGAGGCAAACCCACAGTTAAAGGTATGAAGTGATTGATGAACTAACAAGGGATACTGATGTACAATCAGAAAGATAGAAAGAAAACCCTGAAAGTGATTCCAAAAAGGAGAAATATATGTGAGAAAAGTTGTTCAATAATATTGAATACTATAGGGACATCAAATATTATGTTAGATGGGACAACTAGGTCTGTGAACTGAGAGCCAGGCTTAGAGAAAGGATGTCCTGGTATCAAATCTGGCCCCAGACACTTCCTAGCTGTGTGACCCTGAGCAAGTCACTTAACTCCAGTTACCTAGTCCAACATTGGCAAAGATGTGGCATGTGTGTAGAGCCAGCACAGTGGGAGCTGCTCAATTGCCCTTCTTCCCAGCTGCTGAGGACATTTTTGCCTGTCCCACCCCTCTGTCCAGCAGCTCAAAACAAGCACTTCCTCCCTCAGCTCTCTCCAATAATTCAGAGGTTCACAGACAGCTTGAATTTACCCTTTGGGCACTAGAACTTGGAAAAGGTTAAACAAGGCTGAGCCCTTACCTCTCTTCTGCCTTAGGACCAAAGACCTAATATTCTAAGACAGAAGATAAAGGTTTTTTTGTTTTGTTTTGTTTTGTTTTTTAAGAATGATATCAGGTATGAGGCAAGTTGTACAACATATTCCCTTCTCATCTACAATCCACCCTAACCAAAGAACTTGGGGGAAAGAGAATTGTGAACACTTAAGACATAGAGGAGTCTATTTTGGTTTTCTTTGGGGGGGTTAAAATCACAGTGTACCCAGTCTTGAAGACAATAAGGAGTATGATTCATACCCTGGAAAAACAAAGACCTCAATTAAAAATGGGTCATGATGGCTCCTGCCATTGTTTGAAAGATTCTTTTTCTATCCTTCATTCAAACAAAAGGGAACATTTCCATATGTACTATATGAAAAATTGATGCAATTCCTTGAGAATGAGGAGGGGAAATATAATATACACCAGAAGTTGCCTGAAAATCATGTGCTTTACCAGTCCAGACAAAAAAAGATGTCAAAGGACTAGTCTTTTGACACCGGATAATGGAGTTCCACAGGGGCCTTGGTTTACTTTTTTCTTACTGGAGAATGAGTCTCCTGTAGCTTCTATGCTTATGTGAAAAGGGGATCTATAAATCTCAAGATATTGTTCCTTTGAATTAACAGATTGTATATGAAGGCCAAACAAAACACTTTGTTTGTCAGGATGGCAACTTTCTGATTAAATAGCATTTTAAACATGCATCAACATGGTCAACATTTCCAATTTGTCCTGAAGTTCATTGATCACCAGCTTCCCCATTATGGCTATTCGGTTCTATTTGAGTTGGGAAGAGAATGCCATGCTGGTTTTTTCTTACTATTTACAAGTCCCAAATGAGATAAAATCAGAACCAGAGAGCATTTCGTTGGGGTCCTCACCACTACCTACCATAGGACTATCTATGAAAAAGGTCCTCTGCAAATGCCTGTTGAACCACTGAATAGGACATTTACTCAAGGAAATCACTTAAATTCATAAGAAATAGCTGGCTAGGCAGATGTGTGATCCACCCAGCTCAATGACTTCCTCTGAAAGGAGACTTTGAAGGATGCCTTAAACAAGAAGGTCCTCTCAGAATCTGAACTCTGATCACATCCATCCCCGATACAATCCAACTCAACAAACTTTTATTAAGTACCTCTTATATGCCATGTTACTATGCAGTACACTAATGAAACAATAAAAAAGACAGGACAAGCCCTCAAAGAGCTTACAAGCTATAGATAAAAAATGACACACAGAGGAAGGAAAAAGGTGACAAGCAACAAGGGGTACTTGCATGGCCTTCTTGTTCCTCCATGTCAAAACCAGACAGAGCAGCAGATGTAAAGTGGAGTGAGGATTCCACTGTGTGAGAAGCTTTAATCATCCCTGAAGTCCCTCTGGGACAAATATGCTTTGTTTGCACATTGAAAGTCCTTCCCAAACTGACTCCAACCTGTGTTCTTTCCAGATTCGTTTCTAATTACTCCTCCTCACATAGTTCACGTTCTAGTCAACCCATTCAACTTTCTCAGCCTCATACATGACATTCCAGGTCCTATTCCTGATGCCTAGAATGCTTCCTACTCTACCTCAATTTCCCAACTCCTTACAAAGCCCAGCTCAAATGTTACCTCTTACATTAGTCCTTTCCTGGTCTTTTTAGTTACTAGCATTCTCTGTTTCAAAATATTTTTGTATTGTTAGAAAGGGAGGAAGGAAAGGAAGGATGGAAGGAGGGATTGATGGAGGGAGGGAGAGAGGGAGGAGTAAAGGAAGGAATAAAGGAAGGAAGGAAGGAAGGAGGAAGGGAAGGAAGAAAGGAAAGGAAGAAGGGAGGAAAGGAAGGAGAGAAGGAGGGAATGAAGGAAGGAAAGAATGAAGGAAAGGAGGAAAGGAGAGAGAGGAAGAAAAGAAGTAAGGGAAGAGGAAGGAAGATAATTTTTTTTATTATTATGTACCAAACACCCTGTTAAAACACTAGTCAAGCAATATAAAAGGGAAGACAGCCCTTGACCTCAAGGAGTTATTCCAACAGAGGGAGATAAGACATAGAGGAAATGATGGCCAGTAAAAGATATTTGGGTTTGGAAATTTATCAAGATGGTGAGTTGAGCCATAGAGAAGTAGACTGATGCTCCCCTTCCAAGAGTGATGACAGTAGTTTCAATTGTGGTTTTGGAAATGGAAAGCAGTTGATGGAGGGGGTGGGGCAGTGGGAGAAGAACTGTCGGGTTGAGTTGACTTGGACATGAAATAAAGCATATATGGAACTGGATGCAGACAGAATTGGCAACTGAGACCATTGCCAATCAGGACAGCAGGGTCCCAGAAGAGAGTAGCAAAGATGAAGCATTTAAGTTCTTGATCCCTGGAGTCTTCCCCAAACTCCTGGGTTTCTGAAGCAAATAACATATTTTGTACACAATTTTATTAACTTTTCTCTGTTGTTTCCCATCAGTAATACATAAGTTCCATGAGGACAAAACTTGTCTATTTGTTTCTGTGCCCCCCCCCAACATGGCACCTGACATTATTCTCATAGTAGGTGTTCAATAAGTGCTTAATAAGTGTTTAATAAGTGAATTAAAAAACAAAGAGTCTGAGGAATGCATGAAGGTAAATAATATATACCAAGAATTGAAAGCTAAGAAGGGGCCAGATTGTAAAGAGATTTAAATGACAAACAGAAGAGTTTGTAAATGTTGATCTTAAAGGTAATAGGGAGGGGGTAGCTGGGTAGCTCAGTGGATTGAGAGCCAAGCCTAGAGATGGGAGGTTCTGGGTTCAAATCTGGCCTCAGACACTTCCCAACTATGTGACCCTGGGCAAGTCACTTGACCCCCATTGCCTAGCCCTTACCTTCTGCCTTGGAGCCAATACACAGTATTGACTTCAAGACGGAAGATAAGGGTTATTAAAAAAAAAAGGTAATAGGGAATCACTGGTGTGTGTGTGTGTGTGCGTGTGTGTGTGTGAATGACATGGTCAGACATACGTAGCAGAGTGGAGGAAGTATCAGAGTTTGGAGAGACTTGGAGAAAGGAGGGCACTTAGTCACTCAGTATGTTATTTCAATAGTTCATTAAGGGATGATGAAAGCATATAGGGATAGCTAAGTAAAATAGGTCCAAAGCACACTTTTTTCCTCCTTAAGGTGACTATGTGCCAGAACCAGTGCTGCCCTCCATCCCACGATATTTGTTCCCTCTCAAATCACCTAGATCAAATCAATAGCTGGGTTTTATTGGTTTCTTCTAAATCTACCAACCCTTGAACTGGTTCCAACAAGCATTGAAGGCATGACTTCTGTTAGGTTCAGGATTTCAAGGATCAGAGAGAGCCACATCCACCATAAACTATGGATCCCATGGGTTGACTTACTCACACAGAAAGGGTACAAAGAGACATCCATTCTTTGGATCACCTGACCATTACCTGTTGAGTCACCATCTGTTGAGACTGAACCCGAAATTCTTTTCAGGTCAGAACTACCTCCACAACAATAGTGTGATTGGTGGACTACCCAAGGATCTTTTTTTTTCCCCTCAGGTAGATAATGGAAACTGGAACCGTTAGCTAATGTCCACAGAAGAAGATAGTACTAACAACAGGCTGGTAGAATATCTTTGGATTGCACTCACAGGTCTTCACTGATCACTCCATCTGTCTCTATCTGTGTGTCTTCTTGGCTCCTATCAATTGAAAAATTGATCTAACTCGTCTGCATTATTATATTAGGACTCAGGTTTGTACAGGATACCAACGTGGCAATTCTACATCCCACTTTAGAAATCAGAGTAGCAAGTTGGACCAAAAATCGTGTTCTTAACCTTTTCACTGTAATACAGGGGTGAAGGTGCTCCTGGTAGTTGGTAGACATGGAGTTGGCAATGATCAGCACTTCACCAATTAGCCAAAGGCGCAGAATTTCCATGAACATTTTCCCCAGTAGAGGACACGTCTTTCTCATGTTTGGAGTAGACAAACTGAGGACTATCTCACTCTGAAAAACCAACAGAGCTTCACTGAAAGGTGCCATTTCTATATCCAACAGCTTACTTCCCAAATCCTGGATTTACTTTCCACCCCCTTCAACATAGGGCTGGCATCCAGGGAGCTGTTATTACAATATTTTCCCCAAGGACTTGCTAAGTCCCCACCTGGTAGGAGCCAGGATCCTGCTGGGCGTCAACAATCCCATTCTACCACCTGTGCTTGGAATGGCTGCCAGGAATGTGAATCTCCTGCTAGCTAGATCCTGGGCAGCTCTCTCCTACTGCCAAGCAGGCATGTTGTTTTTAAGAGATAAGACTTGACAGGGGCATGTTTGAGAAAGGCATCTTCCATTGAGGCTGACCTGCCAGTGACACAATGAAGTTGGCTTGGAGCTGATGCTGTTGGAAACAGTTTTGAGAACCAGGTCACGTCAGGATGCTGCTCGTACTACCTCACTACTATAAGCACAGGCTGAAGAAAAAATACCAGGCCCTCCATTATTGGTTTTAAAAGGGAAAAAGAAGAAAAAATGGGTAATAGGAATCTCTTCCATAACTTGGCCACATGATTGCTTCCTGCTTCACAATTTCTTTGCTACACATTGAAGACACCATGGAAGTTGACTCTACGGGAGGCTGGGGAATGGAGTTTACCATATAGTGATCGAAGGCATCTGAAAACTATCTGCTCCATTGTAAGCCTCTCAGGAGAACTTTAGAATGTAGTCGTTCATCTTTGCACAAGTCTTTGTTGTTGGCCTCCCCGAAAGGCTGCCCAAAGCACTGCAGTCCATGGTGAGTCAAATAGTCAATCAAGTACTTACTATAATGTAGTCACTGTGCTAATTGCTGGGGATACAAAGCAATGCAAAAGGCAAGATGGTAGTGTGAAGTATTGAACTGCATCTGGAAGAAGTGGGTTGGAATATCCCTGAAGACACTCCTTAGTGATGTGACCCTGGGCAAGTCATAACATCATATATTCAATTAACAAACATTTATTAAATGCCTACTATGGATCATATACTGTGCCAAGTGCTGGAGTCAGGAAGAAAGGGAAAAGAGAGTTCCTACTCTCAAAGAGCTCAGTCGAATCAAAGAGGTTACTCAACAGATTTCATCTGAACTCTAATTCTATCTCTCTTTCTCTCCCTGTCTCTAACTCTCTCTCCCTGTCTCTGTCTCTGTATGTCTTTCTCTGTCTGTCTCTGTCTCTGTTTCTGTCTCTGTCTCTGTCTCTCTCTCTCTCCCTCCCCTTCCAGGATATCTAATCAGTTGCCAAAGTCCTGTCAATTCTGCCTTGGTAGCATTCCTTGCATCCTTCCCCACCCCCTTTTCTCCTTTGACATTGCCACTCCCTCTACTGATTCAGAGGTGTGCTGAAGCCAGTTGGCCCTGCCTCAAGGGAGACAATAGTTAAAATTTCATTGTGAACATTTATACCTCAAAAATCAACAAGAGCTCCAAATTATGACTTGATTTATTATTTTGTTGACTGTCTAGAATTTTTTTAAATGTCACGGAAAATGCTGATAATATAAACTTAACGTAGTGTGTTTCTGATATATTTTTTCTCCTTGAAGATCTTTTTTATTAAACAATCATGAGCTTAGCATTGATTCTAAGTCACTTGAGCCCTATTCATCTTAGAAAGGGAAGGGGAATGGACAAAAGCATTTACTAAGCACCTACTATGGGCCAGGAATTGGCTAAGTACTGTATAGTTAGAAATCTGTTACCCTAAAAACTACATTTCCCAGGAGCCCACTGACTAATATATATATATATGTAATAGCCCCTGTAAACAGGGGATATCAGACAGTGAGAATTCTGGGCCTAGGTTCTTTTGGCTCTTTTGGCTCTTTGGCTTCCTGTCACGAGCATGGTGGTGGTAAGAGCAGGGATTGTGAACAGGCTGATTAGCCATGGGGTCATGTTTTTTTTTTTTAATTTTGTTACCTTTTTGTTCCTTTACTTCTAATAATCATTTAATGAATCTCTTTTTAATAAAGTATTTTAATTATTGAGATTAATTTTAATTTTTATAGTACTTTATAAATATTTTCTCATTTACTATAAGTTACAGTATAGTGAATTTCTGTCATCCTCAAAATTATTTGCTGGTGGTCATCCTTCTGATCTCCTTTCCTGGTCCCTTCAAAGTTCATGCACTCCCTCTCAAATTCTCATGTTTTTAATTGTCATGTTTTGTGCCATATTTTGTATATATTTTATTTATTGTCTTTATATTTATTGGGTATACATACACACACACACATGCACATCCTTGTCTCCCTCACAGGGATGTCAGTTTTATATATTTAGAGATTTTCTCACATTTTTTCTCTCCTTTTTTTGTATCCTAAGTGTATAGCACAATGCCTGACCATTCTAACTGATTAATATGATTGGTGGTGAGTGTCTTTAGGATTAATCAGGCTGCTGCTCAGATGGCAGACCTATAGTGCATTGCTGGGCATATTTAAAGACCTTTCCTTCCCACTTCCATGGCCTCTGAAAGCACAGAATTATCTCTAGTCTAGGATGAGGTCAATGAAAAGAAGTGTAGTGTGGTTAAGCAGTCTGTCACTCACCACAAAGAAGAAATGGAACAGGGACTGTTATTCAAAAAGAGTATGAGCAAAACATAAGATGGGCAGGTCATGGCATCAGAGCAAAGGTCCCTGGCTTCCACTGACTTCAAGGAGACTCAAAGAGAACTCAAGGCAGGCTCCAGCCCATGAAGCTAAACCTAGTAGATGAATAGATAGGAAGGAATATGCTACAGTCACCCAGGAGAAGTGGATGTGGATGGTCTCAGATCTGTATGATTCATAGCAATCCTCTAATGCGATAACAGATCCATTAGAGTATTTGAGTCATGGTGGAAGATGAAGGCAAAGGATGAAAGTGATATCAAATTAAAAGCACCTAGGTGGTACATGGACTAGAAAACTGGGCCAGGAGGCAAAAAACCATGGAATCAAATCCAACTTCAGACATCTACTAATTATGTGACCCTAGGCAATTCATTTAACCTGTCAGCCTCAGTTTCCTCATCTGTAAAAATGGGATAATAAGAGAATATACCCACAGGGTTGTTGTGGGGACTATATAAGATAGTATTTGTAAAGTGCTTAGAAAATCTTAAAGTGCTATTGAATTCTGGCTTTTATTGTTATTGTTATTATTATAGTTATTATTATTTTAGTGAACACAACAGACAAGGTTAAAAGAGAGAGGGCCATCCAGTTTCCTTTTGGTAAACTTGACTTAGAGAAGGGATTTCTCTGATTATATATATCAATCCCAGCATTCGTAAGCTCCAGCTGGGAGAGGCCCTTTGTTCCTCCTGTTCTTACTCTCCCCCAGACCTGATACATGCATGACCCATCTAAAAGAAAATACAGATAATCTGTCAGTTTTCTGGAACACATCAGGGATGGATCCATCTGACTAGATATTATGGGTTCTTGCCAGCTAGGATATTACCCCTATATTGGTGGAAGAAAACAATGACAACTGAAATAAAAATCAAAATAATTTAAAAGTATACCTAATTAAAAGAGTAAAAAGCTAAGTATGCTCCTGATTTAGTGGATGAATAGCACGTCATCAAGAGTCAAAAAGAGCCATGTGTAGGTTCTACTTCATTGTTACTACTGTAAAAAGGAATTCATTTTTAATTTAACAGGAGACCTAGAGGTCCTCTTACCATAGACATATGTAGGGATTAACCAGCCCATGGTGACAGGAAGTTGAAACCATAGAGACAGGAAGGAGGAACCATAGGGACAGGAAGTGAGGTAGAAAAAGGATATAAAAGGGGCCAGCATCAGTCTGTCAGCTACTGACATGTACTAGCAGTTGTGGGGAAGTTGGCTGCTGGGTATGCGTTGGATTGGTGATTGGCACTTAGTTGTTTAAATATCAAAGGCAAGCCTGAGATTACAAAGTGGGCTTTTGGCTTTAGCCTTTAGAGGACTTTTGGTTTGGGTTGTTAGTTTGTTTTTTTTTTCTTTCTTGAACTTCTTTGGGAGGTACTTGGTCTTTGTTGGCCGACCTAATTGGGGTTGGATTAAACACTGATTGGGTTGGTTTTGTTTGGGGTGGATTGGGTTGAAACTTTATGGGCTGGTTGTTATTGGCAGTAGTTATGGGCAGTTATAGGTAGACATAAGCAGTTTCAGGTAGTAATTATAGGTAGTTATAAGATAACTAGTATAGACATTTGGAAATTTTCTTTCTCTACCTCTTTCCTATATTTCCCTTCTTTACTATATGCTTTTCTATCTCTATTTTAATAAAACAAAACTGTTAATTGTTAAAAGCTGCTCTTTTATTTTTGTCAAACCCCTATTTTAACCCTTACACTACATTACTCACTTAACAATTTAATTTATATAATGTATAACATAATAACTAAATATTTTAGATGTCACTCAATTTCTCTAGACCTCAGTTTCTTCATCTCTAAAATGAAGGAGTTGGACAAGAAAATCCATAAAGATTCTTGCAACACTAAATCTATGAACCTACAAGTTACAAATGAGTTATTTCTTTTCCTGAACAAACATAGATGCACTCATACACACACTTAAGTGTTAAAGTAAATGATACCAAAAACTAGTGCTATAGGTTCAAACCAGATGACTCCTAATTAGATAATGGTGAAACTGGGGCATCCAAGAAATCTTTCCCATTGAACAGCCTGAATGTGAGTGAAACTGTGGTAATCTCATGGAAAGTCACCCAGCAAGATGAAAATACAGCTGCCTAGCCATTCAGGCATCCTAAGAAATGTTCTAATGAAATGGGTGGAATCAGGCAAAGACAAATTTTAAGGATGTCTCTAGGTCCTTCCTCATCCCCACCCCACCCCAGGGTATATTTTTAAAGCCTTGTGTGGGATTTGGTCTGTCTGACTTCCATTGTCTCTAACAGAACCAGGCAGAGCCAACTCCGCCTTCTTCCACTCCCCCATGCAACACTTTGAAAGTGTAATTCTGTAGAGCAAGTACTTCCCTAAGTGCCCATGGGGGAAAATGCCAGATGACAGGTCATAAATTTACAATGTCTTGGTCTCTGGGTGAGCTTGGCTCTGAGCTGCTCCAGGAAAGCACACCAAGCAAGATTCTTGCTAGAACAAGTCTGTGGGGGGTACATGGGGATCATCACAATAGGAGGCCTCCAAAGCCTAGTCTCACTCTCTAGTCTCCTTTCTGTCCTTGGGAGTGCCAATATCTCACTGGGCCACATACACATGTAACTCCTTGGACTCAGAAAGAAATTCTTCTCCCCATTTAACAGGTGGCTGATAGGATTGCACTGCCTTTGAAACCTTGAGCAAGATGTCTTCTGGACCTCAGTTTCCTCATTTGTAAAATGAGAGGATTGAACTAGATGTTCTCAGATGTCTCTTCCAGCTCTGAATACATGATCCTATTATTTTTCTGAGGCTTTGATAAAGAATAAGGAGTAGCATCCATAGAATATAGATGTAGTGATGACTGGAACCACAGAGAAGGTTTTAATAACCATTTTGATAAAGAGATTGAGACAGAAAGGATTCAATTATCTTGCTCAAAGGCATTCAGATGAGAAGTGGAAAAGACAGGATTGGATTCCAGGTCCATTTCATCCAAAGACAGTGAGTATTCTTTCCACGAAAGCATGAAGATGACAGGTTCCATAAAAACACGGGAGACATGGATTCCTCCCTCTCTTCTCTCTGGATGGGTGCTGTAAATATCAAGAATTAGTCTTAGGTAAACTGAGGTGGGCAAATAAAGTGCTTGGAGCAAGGAAATGGGGGGATTCAGGTCTACTAATTGATGGTCAAGAGGAATAGCATTCATGCAGACAACTAGCTGTTCCCTTCACTTTCTCAAATTTAGCCAAAAAGGTCTTCTTCTCCCATGCCCAACACCAGTCCTTACATGCATGTCTTCTTCTCCCAGAAGAAATGGGAGTAACACTAGCATGTGCCTCATAGGGCTAAAAGAGATAATGTGTTAAGTGATCTGTAAGTCTTAAAGTAACCAAGATGGAAATGCCACCTGGGATTCCACTGATCTAGGGAACTCTTGCATCAAAGCAGATTACCTTACTCTCGAATATACAGCCTCCAAGAGCACAAAATTGTGAATGACATGCACAGGCCACTTGGCCAGGATATGACACAAGAGAGACTTGAATGTAGGTCTTCTGCCCCCCCCCAACCCAAGTCAGCTCTCTAGTCATCATGCCAATCGACTTCTTTTGCAAATCTTAAAGAGCCCTGTTCATGTTAGTTGTCATCATCATCATCATCATCATCATTATTTTCCTTATTCTTGTTTCTATTCCCTCCATGTGGAACAGGGCAGATTTTCTTCATTTTCCCCTTTACTGCCTCCACTTGTCTTAAAACCAACTGCATAGAATCAAGCCTTTTGGAGGCTGAAAATAATTAGTGTCCCCCATGTGAGCTCTTTGTTTCTAGGTACAAAAGGCTATTTCCATCCCTCCAGATTGGGGCCCAGCCCTTCACCACCAACCTCAGCAGCACATTCTCCAGCCAAGTCTCAGGACTAGTTCCCTGCACCTGTAGCAGCAGGAGGTGAACACCTCTTGTTACAAAAGGCGATGTCTCCGGTGGAGACAGAGCCAGCTTTGCGTGTGGACTCCTTCTCTCCTCCTGCTTTAAATGATCCTTGTCTCCTTGTATGCCTGTCTTGTGAATACATCTGAAACCTCAGCTGGTCCCTCCCTCAGAACCCCCATGTAATTACAGAAGTCAAGGCCACAGTGAGAAGATATTTTATTACCCACGTATTTACGTAGAGGGTTTTTCTGGGGTTTAAAGCTGGCAATTAAAACCTTGTAAATTTGTATTATCAACAAAATAAATGTAGAAAGGTTCGTTACTCATTGCCAATAAAGTTGATCATTCGTTTATAATCCACATGCTCACCCAAGAAATACACTGAACACTCTATAAATCTCACTTCACCAAACCACAAGCCACCTCAAGGAGGAAAGTACACAACACCCCTGAGGGGTTAAAAAAACCCTTCCTACATGTCAGAAATGGAGAGGAGAACTCATGAATCCCCTCCCTTTGGCCTCATCCTCCTCCCACACAGAAAGCAACCATCCACCCAAATGATACCTGGATTCTGGCACTTGGATTGATGCCTCATTGGGTTCCCTCCATATTTGTTATCAAACACAATTTCTAAAGACATGGATGGTCTGTCTCGAGATGTCCCTCACAGCCCACATGTAGGAGGTCTTGCTCACCCTTCCAGGATCAGCAGCCATCAAGACAAAAAAATGGCATAATGATCTCCCTACCCACGAGAAGTAGCAGGGAGCAGAACAAGCTTTAGCGAGGCTACCCAGGTAACACTGGAAACAATGTAGTCAAGAGAAAAAGAGTCCTTCTATGGAAATGGGCAGTGGTAGCTTCTAATCCTCTTTTTTCTACTACTGAACTACATGACCTTGAGCCACCATGTTACCTCTCTTGTTATCATCTGTAAAATGAGGATATGGGCTCCAGAAGCTTGCTCTGCCAAGGATGCCTCCAAATTTTGCTCTGCTCATTGCCATTTTCAGAGTATTTCTTGAGAAGGTGTGATGCCGTTGTTGCCAGACACATGGGAAGGGCCAAGCCTTGGATTCTTGGTCTTCCTGCTTGCTCCTCTAGCTAACTTCCCAGAGATCAGCTCTACAGAGTTTTCCAGTTATAGGATGTTCGGCTTGATTTAGATTTTTGAGGAAAATCTAGAGAACAATATGAATGATATGATTGCTGAATATTTGGGGAAAGAAGTGGTGATTACAAAAAAATCACATAGCTCTTTCAAGAACAGATTACGCCAGATTAATGTACCTCATTTGTGAACTGGGTAATTAAGCTGGTAGATCATAGAATAATAATAAATATAGTTTAAGTAGATTTCAGCAAAACATTTGCTCGAAACTTTCAGTATATTCTGATAGAAAAGACAGAGAGATAGAGGGTATCTGGATAACAGTGTATTCAGTAAAGATTCCCAACTGGTTCAATGATAAGAGTCAGGGTAGTCTTTAAGCAACTAATGCCAGTTCAGAGTTCAGTATCTCCAGTGGCCTCCCCCAGGGCTCTCCCTTTCTCTGTGTGTCTCTTTCTGTGTCTCTCTCTGTCTCTCTCTCTCTGTCTCTCTCTGTGTCTCACTCCATCTCTCTCTCTCCCTCTCCTTGGCTTAAGGCTGTTTAATATTTTTGTTGAGTGAGTTAGGCTAAATAAGTCTACTTGGCATCTTGATCAAGACTGTAGGTGACATAAATCAGAAAAAGGTTAATAACACACTGGATGACAGAATTCAAAATGATCTTGACAGGCTAGAAAATCATGATAAAGCTAATAAAATGAACTTTGATCCTGAGAAACATACATTTTTATGTGAGATCAAGAAATCAACTTTACAATATAAGATGAGAAAATCATAGTTAGACAGAAGTTTGGCTGAACTAGGAGTTTGAGTGGATCATAAACCTCATATAGCATGCTAAACACCAGAGCTAATGTGATCCTAGGCACAAATTCCAAGAATATAGAACTAAAAATCTGAATAGTAGAGATCATGTCTACTGAAGTATTTCATGCAGTCTTTGGAAGGACCTTATTAAGCTCAAGAACACCCGTAGAGGGAAGATGGAGGAGCTGTGTCCAGTTACTATTGGGATCAGTTGAGGGAATGGTGAAGTTAAGAGGTGAAAATTGGCTATAAAAGTTTTAACCAGATGCTTGGGATTGAGGTATAAACACCCACAAGGAGTTCAAAGAAACAAAACTCATGATGTCACCATTATGGAGAGTAGAAAAAAGGTATTCATTACCGTGTATTGGATGTGATGTACTATATGATATTTCAGCCTTAGCTCAGTGACCGTTGTCTGTGCCTCAAATAGAGGCTAATTTCCCTCCCACAGAAAATGGCGAAAAACTTAAAGCCCGCCTTTCTTCACTCTAGCCTAGGAGGGAAAATGAAAATTTTCGAAAGAAAGTGGAAGCAAAATTTCAACAAGGGGGAAGAGAAGGGATCAGAGGTGGAGAATGGACAAATCTTGTCAAGAAAATGGAAAGGGGAAGAAGAGAAATGGGCCAAAGCATAGCTACACAATTAAAGCTTCAAATATATTTTTGAAGGTCTTTCTGAAGGACGAAGAGAGAGCTGAGCGCCATGAGACAGAAGAAGCTACGTATCTTTCAAAGAAATGTAGAATAGAACCACAGAGGCTACAGAGTATGGTATGACCCAGCAAATATAGGAAGAAGAGCACAGTCATCGCTATTGTTTTCCTACTCAAGAATACTGAGCTTTGGCTCTGTAACAGTAAAGAAGCCTTCTGTCTTCCCATGACACGTAGATAAGCTCTTAGCTTCATCTTCTGATGGCTCATATGGATTTAAATTACACTTCCAGAAGGAATATAAAAAGTATCACCAGTGTTGTTGCAGTGTTAGGCAAGAACCTGAAAACCAGATGATTACTTATCATGCTTCCTTCATGCTTGCCATTCAAAGGCAAAGAATATATGAGAAAAAACTTAAACTGAGAAGTATAACAGCTGACTAAGAATGTTGTGTCTAAGAACACATTTCTACCCCACAGTTTGCAGTACAAGGCTGACAGATATCTGGCCAGAGATGGAATTTATCCAACAAAAGCCAGTTGGAATATATTTGGCAGGTATCTTTCAATACTTATTAAAAGTGCTTTACAACAAAAAAGAAAGGATGAGAAGAAGAAGGTTGCCTATGTGTTTTCTCCCACTTAGATATAGTTGATAGTAGACAAAAAGAAAGAAAAAAAGAAACTGAGATACCCAGAAGTTCACACAAGACGATATCCAAGAAAGTCAATTACTAAATCTCATGGTCACAAAATACCCAAATTTAGGGAACTGATAAAAAGAGACCAGAAGTCCTAATGCTAAAAGGTCAATTCTACCTCATAGATATCAGTGAGACTTGGTGTGAAGAAGCTTGATCCTAAACTAAGATTCTGAATGGAGGTGTCTGATTTAAAAGGAATAGGATAGGTAAAATGGGACATATATAATTGTATATTAAGAAGGTGGCTCAGTGGATAGAGTGTCAGGCCCAGAGATCAGAGGTCCTGGTTTCAAATTTAGCCTGAGACACTTCCTATCTATGCAACCCTGAGACATTCATTTACCTAGCCCTTAGCACTCTTCTGCCTTGAAACAAATACTTAGTGTTGATTCTAAGATGGTCATGGTTTAAAAAAGAAGAAGGAGAAGGCATACTCATATGAAAAAATATAGGAACCAGAATTGGAAAATGTTATCATTATTTTTATGAAGTTCAAAGCCAGATGAAATAGAAGTGATGGTTTTATTTAAGAATAAACTGGGGCATCTGGGTAGCTCAGTGGATGGAGAGCCAGGCCTAGAGATGGGAGATCCTAGGTTCAAATCTGGCCTCAGATACTTCCCAGCTGTGTGACCCTGAGCAAGTCATTTGACCCCTATTGCCTAGCCCTTACCACTCTACTGCCTTGGAACCAATGCACAGCATTGACTCCAAGACGGAAGGTAAGGGTTTAAAAAAAAGAGAATGCTACAGACCACCTAGACAGAGGGAGGAAACAGAAGTTTAATAAATAGATCAAAAGTCTAGAACAGAAATTTGATATAGAAGTTATGGCTGACATTTTCCAGTCAAGTGCTGGAACTCCTTCTGCCTAAAGCAGAATAGCTAATAACTTCTTGAATTTCCCACTGTGATGAGTCCATCCTTCAAGATATGAGGAAAGCAATGAAGGAGAACTCATTTCTAGGTCTGGTTCTCACTAACAGAGAATAGCTAGTTGATGGGTAGAAATGATGGGAACATTGAGAAGTCTGTGACATTGGAGAGGACATATTGGCATAGTCCAAAATGCAACCTAGATTTTAGAAATGAGACTTTAAAGGGTTCAGAGGAGAGAAAAGCAGGATGC
Source organism: Monodelphis domestica (assembly GCF_027887165.1). Lineage (NCBI taxonomy): Eukaryota > Metazoa > Chordata > Mammalia > Didelphimorphia > Didelphidae > Monodelphis > Monodelphis domestica. The sequence goes on from NC_077233.1 coordinate 10,662,185, forward strand.
TATGGACTAAACACTTCAGAAGTCAAACCAGGATATATGGGAAATGTTCAGAAAAGAAATTCTGAAGGCACAAATGAAAATAGTGCCAATGAGGAAGAATTGGAGAGTCATCTGAAGAGAATGACTGAGAGAAAATACAAAGGAAGCTCATCTATTTACCTTGATTTTTAAAAACTCTTCTCTTCCTCCTCCTCCTCCTCCTTCTTCTTCCTCTTCTTCTTCCTCTTCCTCTTCCTTCTCCTCCATCCAAAAATAGATGCTATTATTATCCCCATCTTACAAATGAGTAAATAGAATTTGGCCAAGTCACTTAACCTCTGTCTGTCTCATTTCCTTGAGTGTTAATGGGAATAATAATAGCATCTATTCCTCAGGATTATCATGAAAATAAAATGAATTAAAATGTGTAAAGCACACTGCAAATCTCTAAACATGATATAAATGCCAGTTATTTTCATCATTACCTAAAAAGAATCCTCACAGTAGCACACCTTAAAAGGGATCCTTGAAGAGTTTAAATCCTATGTGACAAAATGTGAAATCCACATGCCAGATAGAAGATTCTCTTCAGGGTTATGCTCTTCCTCAGATAACCAACCATTCTGCTACACAAATAAAAATTAATCATCTACGGGGATGCTAGGTGACAGAGTGGATAGAGAGACTGACCTAGAGATAGGAGGTCCTAGGTTCAAATCTGGCCTCAGATACTTCATAGAATGGTGACCCTAGGCAAGTCACTTCACCCCTTAGCCTAGCCCTGACCACTCTTCTTTCTCTGAATATTGCAATACACAGTGTTGATTCTAAGATGGAAGGAAAGGTTTAATTGCTTTAAAAAAATAGTCATCTCAATAAGTAAATGGCTTCCCATCAAATTGAAAAGATACATTATAATGATAAAATGGGCTTGGAAGTTTACATTTTCCTATTGCCAGAAATATGACTAAAAGAGTAAAGAACGACACTGGGAGTTCGGAAGGCCAATTTCCTCTTGTCCGGAATGTGAGTCCAGGTTTCCACAATGACTCATAGGTCATTTCCACACTAGCGAATGATTGATGCCTAATGAAAAAGCCAGTGAGTGCAGTAACTCCTTCACTGCCCAGGTGTTTTCCAATTCCTCAGCTCGCTGCATCTCCAAATGAGAAAGGATCACCAGAACCACCAAGTCTCATCCTCCACTTGAACAACTTTGCTGTAGCATTCAACTCTGCTTGAGGAGTACTTCTAAAAGGTCTCCTCTGTGAAAGGCACTGGACTGAGTCCCCGGGACAAAGAGGGTCCCAGAATGATCTCTCTCTCCTCTAGAAATGAATATTCAAACAGTGCGTGGTGCATTGACCTGTGTACGTGCCAGTGTGCTGCCATATGCCCAACGAGAAGCTACCCACTCTCTGATTGCAGAGATCTGGCTATGGGGGAAGAGGAAAGAAGAGCACTAACTGAACGCAGGGACTCTGGGAAGTGCTTCACAACAATCATCTCTGAAAGGAGAACTCCAGATGGCTCACAGTGGCCCACCATCCTACCTTGCAAAAGCTTTCCTTATTAAGAAATTGGTATTCATATTGATCTAAAATTGGTTTGTCCCTTTCTAACTTTCTTCTTCCCTATTTGTCCTGCTTCTTCCTTTACGTTCAGCAGAAAATGCCTAATGCCACATCCATGTTGTGCCCTTCCGATAGATATCTAAAGCTAGAAGTCACATTTCCCCAGTCCAGGTCTTGCATTCTCCAAACAGAACACCCTTTGTTATTTCCATATTTCTTATATGGAGGTTTTGCTCTACAAAACATACTCCAATATGAAATCAGAGAATGTATCATTTTTAAACCCTTATTTTCTCTCCCAGTAACAACTGTAGAATGGAAGGGTAAGGGCTGGGTGAATGAGGTCAAGTGACTTGTCCAGGGTCATACAACTAGGGAACATCTAAGTTCATACTTGAACCCAGGTCCTCCTGATTCCAGGCTTCACTTTCTACTCATTGTGCCATCTAGACATCCCAGATAAAGTGATACATAAGTCATCTGCTCAAAAACTGGGCTGTTTTGTTGTATATTAATTTGAGGAGCTGAGAATTTGGGGTCTTAATTTATTTTTTCTAGTTAATTCAAATCTATTCAGCAAACCAGTTATGAAACATTGACTACATCCAATGTCCTGTGACCAACTGTTTCTTCACTTTTGCAGAAAACCCTCCTGGAAACAAAGGTGGGTGGGAGTACCTAATACTTAACATGGAAAGTAGATCATAATGTCAAGACTATAAGCTGAGAAGTCAGGAAGCCTGGGTCCTGGTCCTGTTCCTGCTACTTATTGACTGTGTGGCCAGGGGCAAGTTAATTCTTCTGCTTCAGGCTTGGTTTACCCAAATTTTAAATATTCCCTTTAGCAATTTTATTATCACTTGCGTGTTCATTATTTCTTCTGTAGTCCATAGAAGGCATAAAGCCTAGAGGGATTGCTAAACATGAATTGTGAAAAAAGATCTAGTTTTAAAAGGATTTTGATGGACTGGAAAAATGAGTCCAACCTGTGTGTGTGTGTGTTAATATAATGAGTATTAAGTTGTGTTAAAATATCAAATTTGGATTTTTAAAAAATCTGCTGATGTAGAAAATAAAGGAAGCATTTATTCATGTGAAAAGGAGTCAGTTGGCGGACCACTACGTTACTCTAAGTTACGATACAAAATGGCAGCCAACAAAGGTAAAGTGATTAAAGGCAACTAATTCCTTGAGAAGCAATGGGGTGTGAATGAATAAGAAAACACAACAATAACATTTAGTACAGACTTACCATGTAGGAAACACTATGGTTTAAATGGTGGAAAAGAATGGGATTCGGAGTCAAAGGATTTAAGTTCAAATCTCAACTTAGCATTTAGCTGCTACTACCTATATGATCATGAATGAGTTATTAAAACTCTCTGAGCCTCAGTCTCTCTATTTGTAAAATAAGAAGTTGAACTAGATGAGCGCTAAGGTTCCCTCCCAGCTCTTGCCTGGGATTCTATAACCTCTTCAACACCGATCTATAAACAAGACTCCTTCACTTATCCTAGGAGTTCTGAGATATGGATTTGATGAAACCAATTGTAAGACCTTTATGTTGTTATTCTTATGAGATCCAGTCCAACATTCTAGCCAATCAACTCCTTTTCAGGATCCTGACTCTGTTCATCATTACATAAATGACCCCATCTAGTTTGGGAGGATGGAAGTTGGTCAAATGAAACTTTTTAAATAATTGGATTTTTAAAGTACTTGCCTTCTCCAAGAGTAGGGAGGGAAAGAAGACATTGTGGATCTTCTAATTCAGAAAATGCATGCTGAAATTGTTATTCAATGTAATTAGGAAAATAAATATTGGAATGAAAAACAAATGATATGAACTTTTCAATTTCAATAGAGAGTATTTGCATTTTAGCAAAGTATATGACGTAAGTGACGGGCTTAAACCTGCTTTCTGTTATATTGTTTTCTAATTTCCTCAGCAGTTATTCTCAAAGAATATTTCCTAAAAATTATTTTAGGTTTGCCTGTTTGTTACTGATTTTATTGTGTCTGACTCTTCATGGCTCTATTTGGGGGATTTTCTTGGTAAAAAATACTGGCTTGCTTTGCCATTTCCTTTTCTAGCTCATTTTACAGATGAGGAAACTGAGGCAAATGAGGTTAAGTGACTTGCCCATCATAATACAGCTAGTAAATGTCTGAAGCCAGATTTGAACTCAGGAAGAGAAGTCTCCTTGACTCCAGAACTGACCCCCTCTCCACCCACCATACCACTTAGCTGCCTCCTTCCTAACGCAATTATGCTAGAACTTTTTCATATTTTTCTTGTTTGGAAAATTTGAATATTGCATTATGTCCTCATTTCTAATTTCTTTGCTCCTCTTTGATTATTATATTCAATATTGTAGAATGATTTATTTCAGAATGCATCCCAATCTCCTTTTGCAATATTATATTCCAATTTCTTCTCTGACCTCTCATAGATGCAGAATAATCTTAGACTATTTGAATTATTTTTCATCTCTCTCTAAAAGTCCATCTTCTTGCTGCTTGAGAAACCCAATGTTTGGCAATGAAATTCTGAAATTTAAGCCCGGAGTGCTTTAAAGCTTGCTTTTTATTCCTCCAAATGCAATCAGTGCTTGTCTCAATTGATCAATCAACAATTATTTATTAATCACAACTTACCTGTTTTCAAATTTTCTGGGCAGTTTTCTTGAAGTATTTTCTGTTGTATGCTAATAATCTTCCTTGATTAGTCTTTTTACCCCTAGGAGACCTAGAATCCTTAACTCATCTATGTGCCTGCTAACTCTAAGGCCAGTTGGTCACTTTGGCTAACATACAATTCATGATTTTTTTTTTCAAGTCACTTGCTTGGCTTCTGCAAAAAAATTTTTCCATGTTAGTAATTTTAAGTTTCAAATGTATCATTTTCTTTTTCAGAACCTATTCTTTTTTTAGAGACATTCTCTCTTGTGTGGTCTAAGTTGTTTAATTTGTTGTTTGGCTCATCTTTTCTTTGAGAAATCTGCTTTTAGAACTAATTGCCATTCTATTATTTCCCTTAAAAACTTTAATTCTCTTTTGAACCATGGTAGTGTTTCTTGTTGTTTTTCCATTATTTACTTCTTCTTGTTATCCCATTATTTCTTAAGAATTATAAGATTTATCTTGTTCGCTTTTTCATTGGGAATTTTTTCCTCGATAAAGTGAAATACATATTCAGTGCTGTAGCCTTTTCAAATTAGCACTCATTTTTCCTTTTTGTGTGAGTCTCATTATTTATCTGCTTTGGGATTAGGATTTTCCCTCAGCCTTTTTGTCTTCTGGCCTCTAGTTCTATTCACAGTTATTTATATTGGGTCTCCTTCCTCACTATTTGGCTGTCCATGCTTTCTCCTGCGTAGACTACAGAGACTAGACAGCCTGAACCAGCCTGATGTAGCAGATACATGTCTAGTTGGATCCCTGCTCTTTGTAATCCCAACAGGGAAAGACTTATGGCAGCCAGGTTTCTAGGCACATGCTGATGGATCTATGGAGGCTTCACCTTCAGCCAGGTCTACATGATGTTGTCTCCTCCTCACTCACAGTGACCCTCGTTGGGTTTTTTTTTCTTTATTATGGTTGAGCAGCTGCCATATGTCCTAATTTCAATGGAGTTGTGGGGGTTTGGAGGCAGGATGTTAGACTGAGTCACTGCCATGAGGAGACTGGGTAGAGGCCACCACAGCCAACGTTTGAAGGCAATGATTATCCAGCTATTTGTGCTGACTGTATATCTGGCACCTGGAAGGGCACTTGGCTCTCTGCTATTATTTATAAAAGGCTTGACCTTGCGTGGAAGTGATTTGTTTTGTCCCTTTGCTAATGATGCACCTTGTATTACTATAATATGATTCCTTTACTTCTTAACTTTAAGTGGGTGTGTTGGGCTAGAGGAGTTGGGCTGGGAATGACTCTATTGATCACATGAACCTGTCATCTGTAAATCTGGCAAGGATTCCACCTTTGCTTTCTCTGACCAACCGGAGTGCTCCTTCCAAGCCAATACTCATCAAGTCATTACCACTCTTTGACTCTAACCAACAAACCATACTAAATCCATCTGATTGAAGTATTTTTTTCTCTTTCAATAATAATACTTTATTTTCACCTATTTTTTAACATTTACTTTTTTTAAGTGTTGAATTCCAAATATTCTCCCTTCTTCTGCTCTTCTCTCCTCCACTCCCTCCCTATCCTACCCACTCCCTTGGACAGTACTCAGTCTGATATAAATTTCACACATGTAATCATTTAAAATAAATCCATATTGATCATTTTGTGGAAGGGATCTCAGATGAAAAAGAAGAAAGTAAAATATAGATGTTTCAGTCTGAATTCAGACTCCATCAATTCTTTCTCAGGAGGCAGATGGCATTTTTCATCATGAGCTGCTGGGATGATCTTGAGTCATTGCATTGCTGAGAATAATCATATCATTCACAATTTTGCATCAATATTGCTGTCATTGTGTACCATGTTCTTCTGGTTTTGCTCACTTCACTTTGCATCAGTTCATGTAGTTCTTTCCAGATTTTTTCTGAAATCATCCTGCTCATCCTTCTTATAGCACAATAGCATTCCATCCCCACAATATGCCACAACTTGTTCAGCCATCCCCCAGTTGGATAACCTCTCAATTTTTAATTCTTTGCTACCAAAAAAAGAGCTACAATAAATATTTTTGTACAAATAGGACCTTCCCACCCCCTTTTTTTTATCCTTTTGGAATAGAGACCTAATACTGGTATTGATGAATCAAAGTCTATGCACACTTTTAGAGTCCTTTGAAATAGTTCAAAATTGTTCTCTAGAATAGTTGGATTAGATGTCAAGTCCAACAAAAGTGTTTTGGTGTTCCAATTTTCCCACATCCCCTCCAACATTTATCATTTTCCCTTTCCGTCATATGAACCAATTTGATTGTAGTCTTAACCAAGCTCAAATCTTGGGAACCAATGATCTCCCCTAAATAAACTGCCCCCCCAAATTCTGGTAAACCTTATCTCCAATATTCCCCTAATTTATAGTTTAGCAACTTTTACAGATGTGGAAATAAGGTTGGTCTAGTATGACCTGTTCTTGAGAAAGCCATGCTGGCTCTTTGGAATCCCTACTTCTTTTTCTCTGTTCATTAACTCTCTCCTTAATAATCTGTTCTTGATTTTGCATAAGATTCAATGTCAGATACCCTGTGCTTTAATTTTGAGATTTCATTTTCTTCCCTCTTGGGAAAATAAATATTTAAATCCATGAGTTGTGTTCTACAGGTTTGAGAAACTGAGGCTCCGAAAGATGGCATAATTTGCCCACAGTTACACAAGATAGTGTCAGAAACAGAAGCTGAGTCTAGTTATCTCCTGATTCTAGGTACTCTATCCTTTCCAATGAAGCACTCTCTGCTACAACCCATAGATTTGCATTGATATCCCTTCATGATTACAACATTGGCATCGAGGTTCATTGTTTTCATCTTGCATCAAAACCAGAAGACTGCCTGCTTGGCTCAATGATCCCCTGGCCTTGGGAGCTGTTTGAATAAAATAACTCAAATTATTGTCTGCTTTTAAAGGCCACAGCTGGATCGCATCAGTCAGACCTCTTCCTCAGAGGCACTGGACCAACCACAGTAGCCACCCAAAGTGTGGTCCAGTGCCGTGGGACTCTTCAGAGAGACCACAGGAAGGGATTTAGGGCAAATAGCCTCTTTCCTTTGTTCTATGCTTGACTCCATAATGGGAAGTATAGCCCAGTCCCAGATGGGGGAAGCTTAATATGCTTGCAACAAGTTTGTGTTCCAAGCCCACAAACATTATGGTGTGGCTGAGAAAGATGGTCAGATATTAGAAGAGAATAGATTGTCATGTCAGGAGGCATTATGACCCAAAGCTCAAGGACTCACTTTGAGATCTATCTACCACTAGATCTTGAGAGTATTGTTTCCAGTGTTTTATTAGAAAGGTAATCTTGTATGTCTTCCCTTTTCAAATGCATTCAAAACCACTATATATTTATGTTAAAACATTTATGAGATTCAAGGAACACCCTCCATTGGAATAAACTCTCTTGAATGGTGATATGAAGATTGAGTTTCTGGGGACTGATATACTTTAGGAAAAGATAATAATCTAGGCATTTGAGTTTTTCATTTGAAGCCAAATGCCTAGCCCTTCCCACTCTTCTGCCTTGGAACCAATAGACAGTATTGATTCCAATATGGAAGGTGAGAGTTTAAAAAAATAAAAAAAAGAGTTAAGGCCAGGAAAGCAACAATGATGCGAGGGAAAAGATCATACTTCTTAAATAATAATGGACTCGATAATGACTCAAAATTAAGTTTTAAAATTTTTCTTCCTCTAAAAACAGGTTCCATTTGTTTCTCTGGACTCCTTTCCCACTCTTCGATACTTCTTCCCATGCAAAAAAAGTCGCTTGCTTGGTTGTTGTCCTTTGTACTTGAAGAAAACCGAAATAGCATCACTGGTCTTCTGACTCAGGTATAAACTGGATTTAAGTGAGTCAGAGCTCCTCAAAGTCATTCTGCCTCACTCTGTCTTACAGAGTCATCAAAGCCCAGTGGCAAGGCCAAAGTCAGGATAACTGCTGATGATTGAGCTGCATTGGATGACCTTGGTTTCTTCAATGTCTAACCAAGCTCATGCAGTCACTGCCTTCATGGCTGTGGGAACAAATGATTCTCCTCTGCCTCTTCCACCAAGAGAAATCATTACATGCCTGGAGTAGACACCCTTCAAACAACAAATGGGAGGCCTGTCAGCTCTACCTGGTTTCTCTGGCCAATCTATATGGTTTTACTGAGTGTAAACATGCTACATCTACTTGGAACCATGGATGAGAGCACCAAAGATGGAACATATCCTCGAAAGGGGCCCAGCAAGCCCTTACATCAGAGGTCCTAGTTTTCCCTGAACACCCTATCAAGTCCAACACCAAAGGAAGATGGGCATTTATTACAGTAGTATCTGCCTCTAGAGATCCAAGAGGCTTTAGGGTAGGGAAAGGGAAGGAGGAACACCAGAAGGTAGTGGAACAAAAAGACGGTTTCATACAAAAGTGATACAGTGATGAAATGATGTGGGATGGAGAAGGATGAGAGAAATGGATAGCAAAGAGTGGAAGTTTCTTCCTCCACATTTTTGAGCCCATTCTCCTGCTCTGATAGTAATGACCAACTCACGAGGAGTCCTGAGAACTATATACAGTTCTGATGATTAAGTAACTAAGTCTGGATCAAGTAAGAACATAGAATCAGAGACCTTGGACAGTTATTTTTTTTAAACCCTTACCTTCCATCTTGGAATCAGTACTGTGTATTGGTTGCAAGGCAGAATAGTGGTAAGGGCTAGGCAATGGGGGTCAAGTGACTTGCTCAGGGTCACACAGCTGGGAAGTATCTGAGGCCAGATTTGAACCTAGGATCTCCCATCTCTAGGCCTGGCTCTCCATCCACTGAGCAACCCAGCTGCCCCTGACCTTGGACAGTTATAGAATAGTAAAGGGAGACTCTCAAGAGCAGTCAATATCTGGGTCCTCAGTTACCTCAACTGACTTGTCATCGACCCTCTGGGAGACTGTGAGTATACCTGTGTTGTCTATATGTGTTATCCACCCAAAGAAATGGTTCTGGAATGGCCTGAGTTCAAGCATCAGAACTGCTCATTGAGAATCTGAGTCTGGAGCATCCCTCTAGACTGGGCAAAGAGCACCTTGGAGCCTGAGACACGCACACCTAGTGACATGTTTAATAGGTTAGATTTTCTTCTTTTTTTGCATGTTTGGTTTTATTAAAAGGGTTACAACAAGCCATTAAGGCAGGCTTAAGAGGTCCGCTCAGTTATGCCATGCTGCTGTGTCTTCTTGGAAATGCATGAAGGGAGAAGGAAGACTTCTTGGGCAAACAGTCCCATTTTGTTTGGTCGCAGGTCACATTCCTAGACTGAAGGGATTGATACTTCCCTCTGCACCGGGGGAAGACCAGAGGGGAGGTTAGAGGCATCTGGCTGTCTGAGAACCACAGAGACCTTTGGGTTTCTCCCAGGGTCCTCTGGATTGAGGTTGAGCACATAACCAGAGGCACTGTCAGAGGCCTGACAGTGCCTGGTACTTTTGTTGAGCATAATAAAAGAAAGTGCAGGGGCAGCTGGGTGACTCCGTGGATTGAGAGTCAGGACTAGATGTTGGAGGTCCTGGATTCAAATCTGGATCAGACACTTCCTAGTTGTGTGACCCTAAACAAGTCACTTAACCCCTGTTACCCTCATCATTCTTCTGCATGGGAAACAATACACAGTATTGAATCCAAGCTGGAAAGTAAGGTTTAACAATAAATAAACTTGTCAGTAATGCCTAATGGTGATTAAATACACATGAAGAAACTGAGGGTCTAAGAGACGTAATGATGTACCCGTGGCCATATAATGAGGCAGAAATTCAACCAAGATCTTTCCTCATACCAAATTTTACACTGTTCTCCTTACACAAAAAGTAAGTAATCATGGGATGTGGTAGATATCTACATCTAGAGAACTAAGAAGCTTTAGTAGAGGAAAAGGGAAAGGAATAAGCCTATATATAGTGTGTACCATGTGCCAAGCACTCTTCTAAGTGCTTTGCAAATATTCTCCTTTGATCCTCTCATGTTGGTGTTATCCTCATTTTACAGTGAAAGAAATTGAGGCAAACAGAAGATAAGTGACTTATCCAAGGTCACACAGCTAGTAAGTATCTGAGCTTGGATTTGAGTTTATATTTTCCTCATTCCAAGCTCATCACTCCATCCACTGAACCTCCTCGAGGTCTACCATTAAGAGAATGTATAGAATCATGCAAAATTGAGAGTTGAGAGAGGCATCAGAAGCCACTGCATCTAACCCACACCCCAAAGGACTGACCATGATACTATATCTGAGAAGTGGTCTCATAGCACCAGCTTGAAGGCCTCCAAGGAAGGGGAAGTTACTGCTTTCTGAGGTGGGCTAAAACCCCTAAACATAGACCACTTTCTGGGGTGCCCATTGCACTCTGGCATGGCATGACTGGCTGCTCCATTTTGGTTGGCTCGTTGACTCCCTGAAATACACCCTCAAGCTGCCTCTTAGTGACACCCACCCATTTTCCCGAGTTCTTCCCCATGGGGTGGCTCAAAACAGACACGTCATCCCCATCCACTTCATGGCGGTCCTCACAGAAGGGCAATTCGGTTTTCCCCATTTCTAGAATCTACGCTTTCTCGGGACCAGGTTTCCCCATTCCAGTTTCCAAGGAGCATCTTACGGGCTGCAGTTAGCAGTTTGGTGTTTCCCTGTGTTCATTTGCATACGTTCCCTTAGCCAGATTCGCATCCTCTTTTTAATTGAAGCGGGCCTGGATGGGAGCCATGCAATATACAAAGTCCTCCAGGCCTGAAAGCGTTCAGTCTGCTTATTTTCAGCTCTCTAAACAGCCGATTCTGACCAAGTGGGTGGGAAATTGGGCAGAAAAAAGTTGGCTATAAACCCCACCATAACAACCCAAAAAACCTGTGAATTCTGCGCTCTTCTGGAAAGCCCTCTGGGAACTGATCACACAATACTTAAGATGACCCATGGAAAGGGGGGAAATAGAGAGAAGCCGGTGTTAGGTCTTCCACTGATCATAGGGCTACATGAGACAGCTCATCTGACCTCGTTTGACAGATACGGAAATTGAGGTGATGGGACTTACCCAGGGTCACACAGGTGATAGTAAGTGGCAAAACTGAGACAGAAATCCACATCATAAAATCATGAACAACCAGAGATTTCCATCTGGAAGTAAATCAAGAGGCCGTATCATTCAACACCCTCATTTCATAGATTAGGCTACTACAGGCCAAGCAGGCACCATAATTCGCCTAAAGGTCACAAATGCAGTAATGTTAGAGTGTTCAGATTTGAATCCTGGTCCTTTTACTCAAAATCAAACATCATTTCCATTGACCTACTATTATTTAGCATCAAGAAGGAAGCACACATGTACACACATGCTCATAAAATGGCAGCTTAACTGAATTTAGTGGAGGCAGGAGTATAAAGAGCTCATTTATAAGTCACATAAAATACTCAAATGAATGGCTTATTGAATTTTAAATAAGAAATTCCAAAAAAAAAATTAAAAAAAATTCCGTACCTTGACAAGTGTCTCTCACCAATTCTATTTGTCTTACTGACATCATCCATCCCTTCCATTTGTAGCTTCCAGACAAGAATATGACAAAGTGGAGGTTCTCATAACGTCGCCTACTCTACTCACGTCCTCATCAGGCGCCACATTAGGGCATGAAAGCCATCCTGGATGCTCAAAGATTTTTGCCTGGTGAGCACCTCCTCTGAGAGGGCCTCCCAAGCTAGCGGCACTTCTGAGAGCTGATGAGTGAGGGATATCTGTGGGCAATTCAGCCATCTATCGCCATGCCCAGGGAAGTTCAGAGAAGCATCCACAAGCCATCAGTGGCCATCACAGGACCAATTCAAAGGAGCAGAACAATTCCTGAGTACCGTCATCTGCAATGTGGAGAAGGCGTTGGGATGATGGTCAGAACGGATGTATTTGGAACTTTGGGGACTTAGAAACAATTTACATACATCAGTCGTCACTGTGCGATAGAGGGATGGGCCAGTGGGAGCCCCTTCCCAGACTCTCTGAGGAATTCTGGGCCTTCTGTGAGCCCTTGTAGAGAAGTATGCAGAGGAGAGAGGACCCCGTGTGGTGGAAAAGCCCTGGTCCCCGATTCAGAGCACGTACAAGCAGGCTGTGTCTTATCACAAGGACAAGAGGGGCTTTTCTCATTAGCTGCTGAACTGGAAGGGGCCACGTCCCTCCTTCTTTTCTGCCTGGCTGTTTGAGTGAGGAAGACATGCTACATCTGGGTGAGGAGAGTCCTCAGGTTCTGCCCACCTGAGTCAATACGGGGCCATTGAATCTCGGCCTCTGTGCTATCTCCCCTCGGTAGTTATTGTTCCCATTCTTCAGAGGAGTGTCAGGGACAACTGAGACTTTAGAGCTTTGAAAGGCTACAGAAGCTCTTGGTTTCCCATTTTGGTTTCCATGCTAGCATTTGATGTTAACGGAGCCGAATGGAGTAGCACTGCAGGACCGAGGATAGGAATTCAGCCTAGAAATGAGGGGGCCTGGCTAGGAAGGAAGCAGCTGGTCCAATGGCCACGCTCCCTTCTCACTTGCAAGTGAACCAATCAGGGTGAGGGAAGGACAATACATAGAAGCTATGTTATGCTTCTACTCCTGCTAGGGCCCACGTGGAATAGGAGTAGCACATCCTCTATCGATTCTTGCTTTATCTTCCCGATTAATGACCTTTACTAGAAAATCGATTGACCTAAATCGTTTCAATAAAACCAAGATAGGAATCATCAGCGGTTGGTATTGGGAAGAACATGAAGGAGCGGGACCTTCCCTGGAGCACCCAGAGCCCCTCGGGGGACTCCTAGGACTCCTGGGGAGAAAGATGTAGTCAGAACTTGGCAGGGTGTGACATGTCAGTCTACATGGGAGCTGGGATGAGGACCCGGGGAGTTGAGGCATTAGCACCCCCATTTTATTACGAGTCGTGGGAGTTAAGGCAGACTGCGTGACTGAACAGTATCAGAAAGGCAGTCACTATTGTTTATTCCTGTGATATTTACCTATGAAGGTTTTGTCTCCATTCCTAAAGTGTAAACTCTTTGAAAGCCCCGACTATATCTCACTTGTTATATTTAGTGTTCCCTTCCGATTGGGCACAACGACCAGGGCACAGGATATTTCACTGGTCCGTGAGCTCCCTCCGCTCCGCCTATCCCTCAGGAGCTCAGAGAGCCTGGGTTCACTGAGTCACATGCCTGGGGTCACATGACTGATCAACACTAGGGACTGCTTGCAAATCCAGGTCTTTGGGACTCCAGTCCGGCGATCAACCTGCTAGCCAAGCGTCTGCAGCACTGACGAGAGTGGCCGGAGCCGCAAAATCAAGCCCTTCAAGACTATAATCGCTTTTCTTCTGAACTCCATAAAATCTTGTCATTGCCCAAATCCAAACCAGCTCTTCCAACGTGACATTATGTGTTCCCGTCTTTGCCTTTGACTGGATAATAAAATAGTCCGCTTTTCCAACTGGCTATTCTCTAGTTGCCTTAATTCATGGGAAGCCAAGAAAAGGGAAAAAAATCAGGCCGTCCAACGGTGTTGGCCGAGGATAAACAGAATCAGATCCCATTAGCTGTAATTTACAGCGTTTCAACAAATGTCCCTTCCTGCCAAAGCCGGTCAGGATCAGGCCCCACTGGCTTGGAAGAAGGGAGGGGGCCGAGCTGCTATTTTCTGAGCTCCGCTTAGAGAATTATAGCCTCGTCAGCACTATTTGGAATGTTTTGCTCATTCATGCTTTAAAAATAAATATCATAAAATGTCTTTTGGATCCCGTCTTGCCTGTTCCTGAAACCAAAAGCCCGGATGCTTCCAAACAACCAGGGAGGGGGCTACTTAACACTGTTGACAGAGAATCTGGGTCTGGCTGAGAGGCAGTGGGGGAGTCACAGAAAATCAACCCGGAGTGATATATGTTGTGTAGAAAGGCAACTTGTGATGCAGCTAAATGCAATAAACCTTCATTAAATCCTTCCAATCTTCCAGGCATGAGATGGAGTGTGATGCACCGGACCATCAGGAAGACCTGAGTTCAAATTTCTCCTCTGATACAAGCTGTATGGCAATGGATAAGTCATTTCAGGCACTAAGGATCCCAAAAAACTAAGACCATAAAAGTTCGATCATGGGCATCAGTGGGAAGAGCTTTCACACTGATGAAATTGCAGATCTTGATGCGGGTGCTTAGACACTCTGCTGAATATTGAGAGGTGGCGAAGCCAAGTCTAAGAAGGTTAATGCCTCAAAGGTGTTAAAGTCTACTGGGGAATGGTATCGTGTAACAAGTACCGGCCACAGAGTCAGGAAGGCCAGATTTCATTTACTTTCATTCATTGACATTAATAGTCACTTAACCTCTTTATATGAGGGTTACAATAGCATTCATCTTATAGGATTATTCTGCACATCAAATGAAATATTCTAGAAAGCCTTTTGCAAACCTCAAAGCACAATATTATTATCGTCCAGATCATATCTTTCCCAGGATAACAGCTATAACTATCACTCTGACCCCTGACTTTTGATTTGGGGAGCATGTTTTCAAAGAAATAAAGCTAGAAGTGACATCAGAGCCCATCTAGTCCATTGTCACCCATAAATACTCAAACTATCCATTCAGAGATATCATCTATTCTATGAAATTTAGATGTTAGGAAACTGGGGTTCAAGAAGACTATGGCAAACCATAAATTTAGAGCAACAAGAAACATGAGTTCATTAGTTCTGTCCTCACGTTTTACATGTAAGGGAACTGAGTCTTGCAATGAGTAAGTGACTTGCACAAGGTCATCCAGGTTGCAAATGTCATAGCCATCACTTGAACTCAGTCCTTTTGACTCCATTTCCAGCATATCTACCTCTAGACCACACTAGTTCCTGAACTTTATGTGACTAGTATGAGATCATGACTAGCTAGCCACTAGTTTATGAGCTAACATGCATCCATTGGTGAAAGAGACTGTGCTCTAATACTAGAATCCCAATTCCAAATCCCCAAGTATTTTGACTGTATTGAACCTCTGTTAATTTGATATTTCTTAGAGTGGAAAGACCTAAGTAGGATTGAAATTTAATAGTTTGAAACTATTTAATTCAGCATGAAAAATCTAATTAAAACTGAAAAAATCATACCAAAACCAATGGATGTACCTGGGATCACTGCTGCAGGGGGTAAAATAGCAGGTGAAGTTCATGATTGGGTTGACCCATTATGATATGTTTTTATATTATTAATTCATAGAAATCTGGGCAGAAAAAATAGATTGGGTAGGTCCCACTATTTCATAGTCACATTAATATGACTTTGGAATATAATAGTATTGTTCTGGAATCAAGGATATTCCACTATTTATAAGGAAGAGCAGCACAAACTGGATGTCTATTGCCAACAACTTTCAAAATGGCAGCATCAAAATTATTATACGGAAGGCCTGAGTTGGAAGTGAATTTAGAAACCATTTGGTCCAAATGTTTCTGAATCCATGATAACTGGGTGGTTGCTCTTTCATTTTTTAATCTTTTCTGACTCTATGGTTTTTTTTAGTGCCTTTTGGGCAAAAATACTAGAGTAATTGGCCATTTCCTTCTCCAGATCATTTTACAGATGAGGAAATTGAGGCAAACTTGTCCAGAGTCATACAACCAGAAAATGTACAAGGCCAGATTTGAACTCAGAGATAGGAATCTTCCTGACTCCAGGTCCCTCCTCACTGCCTATGATAACTGATACTGACACATAACAATGGGATTAATATTAACAAAAATAATAAAATAGTTCCCGGAGATTCCAGTGGACGCATATAGCCTTTCCATTTATTCATACTGACCTCTCCATCCTGTTCAGCTCTCAATCTTTTCTTCTCAGGGGTAGGAGGACGGGCTCCACCCAGTGTCACAGGGGCCTTCCTCACTGTCTGTTGGCACAGTGAAGTGATCAGTGTGCCAAGCACCTGCCGCAATTCCTTATTCTCACCATGGGATCAGCCCGTCTTCAGCTCAGTTCACCCATTCCCTACATTGCTACCTTTACTCCATCCTCATTCAAGATGAGAAAAACAGAGAAACATTTGGGACATTACTCCATTCTCCTAAGTTCTTTTTGCCTCATTTGTGGCAGTCTCCTAATCCGTACCACACAACTCTTTCCTTCCGTCGCCTGACAAGACACTTGGTTTTCCTCTGAGTCCTGTAAGAACTTTGGTGCTCCATAACTCATGGCTACACAGCAGCAAATAGGTATTTTTAAACCCCTTCACTTCCGTCTTAGAATAACTACTGCATATTGGTCCCAAGGCAGAAGAGTGGTAAGGACTAGGAAAAGGAGGTTAAGTGATTTGTCCAGGGTCACCCAGCTAGGATTTGTCTGAGGCCAGATTTGAATCCAGGACCTCCATCTCCATGCCTGGCTCTAGGTCCATGAGGCCACCTAGCTGTCCCTATAGCAAATAATTACAAACACAAACTATTTTTTTAAACAGAACACAGTGGAACTGTATGACAAGCAAACCACGCAACCACCTTGGCCTCAGTTTCCTCATATGTAAAAGGAGAGGGTTCTAGTGCCTGTATGTGTCAAAGAAAAAGGTTGGACTCAGAGCCCTCTAAGATCCTTCCAAGCTCTACAGGAATGTCTATGGTCTCAACATCTTAGCTCTATATAAGCCTCTGGAGAATGGAGAAAGGGTGCCCCAGGGAACAAAAATGGAAAAGTACTTGGATGGTCACAAAAGATCAACCCAAGATCAATAGGGATATGATGGGGGATGTAAACTCTAAACCATCACCCTGGTGCAAATACTAATAAAATGGAAATAGGTCTTGAGCAATGACACATGTAAAACCCAGTGCAATTGCTTGTTGGCTATGGGAGGGAGCGGGAGGAGGGGAGGGAAAGAACATGATTCTTGTAACCATGGAAACATATTCTAAATTAATTAAATTAAATTTTCTAAATTAAAAAAATAAAATAAAATTAGTATAATAATAGCACCTACCTCACAAGGTAGAAATCAAATTAGATAATTTAAAAATCAGTAAAAACAAAGTAGGTACTTAATAAATGCTTATTTTCCTAGTTGTGTGACCTTGGGCAAGTCACTTGACCCCCATTGCCTAGCCCTTACCACTATTCTGTCTTGGAACCCATATACAGTATTGATTCTAAGACAGAAGGTAGGAGCTATAAAGAAATAAATGCTTGTTTTACTTTTTTATTTTTGAGAAAATATGTTTTGAGTGCGTGGAGAGATTGAAGGCAACAAAGAATCTGAAGGATGATACGGTACTGGGGAAATATTTTGGACTTTATTAATAACAAAGGTAAATAAAAGAAAAAACCCTAAGAACGAATTGCCTATATGCTTCATTTTCTGTCTATTCAGTATTGGCGACAAGAAGAATGAATAACATTTATTCCATGCTTTGTTTTTCCAAGTGATTTATATACATTTTCTCACTTGGTTTACAGAACAATTCTGTAACATACTGTGATTATTATCCCCATTCTACAGATTGCAAAAATGAAGAGGAGAGGCAAAGTGACCTGATCCTTTTCACACAGCTAGTGAGTCTCTGTGGAAGAATTGGATGCAAAGGTCTTTGCAAACCCCAATGGAATCCATTCCATGATTGCCCCCTAGAAAGGTTCATTGACTTGCTCATGGACAAGTAAGTGATAAAGCCTAGACTCGAACCCAGGTTGCCTCATTTTAAATCTAATAGGCTACCCATTAGACCAAGCTACAGTTGCTCCTTCATAATATTGGTAGTTGGGAAAGACTCCCTGTATATGCTTTTCCTTTCCTGAATGTGACTTTCCTGTTTGAGCTGAGCCTTGTTTGCCTCAGAGCACGTGCAGGTCTGTGTAATTACAAGCTTGGTGAAGAGCGGATTCTACCGTGTCTCCCTCTGAACATCCCTGATGAGCACATCTTTCCAGAGTCAGGAAAATGTCATGAGAAAATTCAGAGCCAACAAGCTCTCGTCAGCTCCTCAAACATTCAAGATCTTAGAATCCAGGAGGAAAGAATTCTGGGCCAAATCCTAATCAGAAAACTCGTTAATTGCTTCATTTCCTTCCCAGGAGCTAATTTGGATCTGAAGGATTTTTTCTCTCTTTCTTTCTTTCTTTCTTTCTTTCTTTCTTTCTTTCTTTCTTTCTTTCTTTCTTTCTTTCTTTCTTTCTTTCTTTCTTTCTTTCTTTCTTTCTTTCTTTCTTTCTTTCTTTCTTTCTTTCTTTCTTTCTTTCTTTCTTTCTTTCTTTCTTTCTTTCTTTCTTTCTTTCTTTCTTTCTTCCTTTCTTTCTTTCTTCCTTTCTCTCTCTCTCTTTCTTTCTCTCTCTCTTTCTCCCTTTCTCTATCTCTTTCTCTCTTTCTCCCTTTCTCTCTATCTTCCTCTCTTTCTTTCTCTCTATTGTAGCCCAGATAGACTTGAGTCTCCTGTTCTGCCAAGCCCCTAGAAGCCATTTAAGCAATTGAGCATGCAACGATGCACTTCATCTCAGAAGATGACCTCCCTTCTGCTTTCTAAACAACTGACATCCTAGAACACATCTCCCCTATGAAAAGTTGCCTTTTCTCCATTCAGGCAAAACCTGCCCCTGTGTTTATTTGAGCAGTATAAACCAGAAGGCTCTTTGTGCTCCCATTGAGCCATCATAGATAACTACCTCCATGGGTGGAGACTGTCAACCATTGATGACTCTCCTTCAATGTTTTCCCCTCAAATCCTACCATGAGCCCTCCAAAAATAATCTACCTAATAGGATGGATTCTATCTATGTACCAAGGATCTTGGACTCTGGAAGACCAGTTCAGATTCAGCCTTGGATTGTGACACTAGAAAAGTCATTTAGCCTCTGCCTCAGTTTCTTCATCTAGAAAATGGGTATAATAATAGCATCTACTCCCTGGATTGTGGTGAAGATTAAATGAGATATTATTGGTGAAGAGCCCTTGGCACAGTGCCTAGAACCCAACAGACAGACACTCTATTGTGCTCACTTCCCTTCCAGACCTCCCAAAATTGTTGTGAGGATAAAATGATATTATATTTATGAAGCTTTCTGAAAACTTGAACCCACTTATGAATGGTGTTATTTACTACTATTATTAATTGGCGAGGAGCTGGAAATGACTTAAGATCTATTGATTTGGGGGAGGAAAATTCATGGCGAGAGGAATGAATGACAGCTGTGAGCAAAGCCTCGTTGTGCCCAGGCGCTCCATTGTAAAAGCCCACCAGCGTGAAAGAGCACACAGTGAAGAGCAATCGAGACTCATGGCTGGAATGTACTGGGAATCAGGACAGAGCAGGATTGGAGGGCTCAGACAGTGAAGTGGAAGGAAACTGAGTCATGGATTGACACTGAGCTCCAGGGAGGGAGTGCATTAAGATCGCTTGAGACTTTTTTTAAAAAAGAGGACTTGATTGGGTAATCAGAATCTACATGTTGAATTGAATAGAGCTTTGGACTTGGAATCAAAGAGAACTGAGTTCAAATCCTTCCATGGACATTTACGATCTATACCTCTGAAAACATGGCCCCTTTCAATCTCAGTTTTCTTTTTTTTCCTTAATATAAAATGAGGATAACAATAAGACTTCCCTCCCAGGGTTGTTGTGAGGATTGAATAATATAACATATGGCAAACACTCAGCAAACCTTAATATACTATGAAAAGAATAGCTATAATTATTGTTGTTTTATGGAACTTTTTTCTTTCCTCACCCCTTTTTTATTCTTTATTACAAGAGATGGCTCCCTAATGTCTAAATGGAGATTTTGAACCTTTGACTTCATTCCCCAGAAGTCCTTAGTATTTCCCAAAATTCCTTATAATCTCTCCTGCATCTCCACGTTGGCAAGATCTCATTATTTGTATTTAAGTGGATGTATGCTCCTCCCACGCTCTCTTGGACCAATGACCTAGGCAGTTCTTTTGTTTTAGTTATTATTAACAAAACTTTATAAAATATAATATTTAGGTATTGATTATTAATTTTAAAACCCACACTAAGGAGAGAACTAGTGACACTGAGAACTATAGATAATCAAAAACCCAAAAGATAATGATGAAAACTTAAAAAACAAAGATTAAAAACTTGGTCCCCCTTGAATGTGCCTCCACTTCCCTTTTTGGCCTTATTTGGCATTATTTTTCTTCTCATGCTATTTTCTGCACAAATATGTCTGGGAGCCTTCCCTTCCCCTGGCCATTCACTCTCTAATATCTGCAAATTTTCAAAAGGAGGAACTAACTCCTCATCCCTTACTTTTACCCTAACAAGTCCTTAACTTATTTGAGTTTCAGATCATGTCCCCCAACCTCCTGAAAGTTTCCAGGATTCCTCCATTGTCCCATATATGTTTTTCTGTGCATTTTGTGTTTCTCCTTGGTAGAATTTAAATTCCTATAGAGCAGAGGCTTTCAGATTGGAATCTTAAGGTACCTACATTGAGCTGAAATATTATTGGTTGTGAAGTCAGGAGGATCTGGGTTCAAATTCTACTGCTACATATCTAGGTGTCCCTTGACAACTCAATAAACCTCTGTCTGCCTCAAATTCCAAATCTATAAAATGGAGACAATAGTTGAATCTGCTTCTCAGGGCTGTTGTGAGGACAACATGAGATATTTCTTAAGCCTTTAAATCCCTCTGCAAATGCTATTTTTTTTTTCACAATAGTTTATATCCCTAGCATGGTGCCTTGAGCATAGCAGACATTGATAAATGTTTGTGGAATTGAATGAATTATTCATTTAGATTGAGATAATACTCCAATCTGGGGAAAATCTCTTAGGGACAGAGTCTACACTATTTCCAAAGACATAACACAAAATATCTTTTACCTTGTCAATTGTGTAGAAAAGCACATAATTGCTTCATTTAATGCAGGGTAAACCAGCAGACCTTTCCAACCCATCTCTATTTCATCAGCTTATATGTGGCTTGGCAGTGGCCAAACCCCACCTAGAATATTGTTTTCTGTTCTATAGCCCACATTTTAAAGATGGTCATTGCTAATTAGGTCCAGGATTTGGAATGGAAAACTTGCAAACATGTCAAATTAATATTCATTGAATGAACTAGCAGTCTTTAGCCTGAAGACAAGAAGATTCGGGGCATGCCTGCTTCTTTTAACCATTTAAATGCTTCTCATTTGGAGCAGCCATTCAACTTGCATCATCTACCTCCCCAAAGCAGCCCAAAAACCAAACGAAGAGAAGATGTGAAGAAACATCATAGGATACATGAGTCGATGAAAAGAAATTTCTAACAACTTTAGGCTTGTTCAGTAGTTTCTGTTATGTCAGACTCTTCATGACCACATTTACGATGGCAGAAATACTGGAGTGATTTTCCATTTTACAGATTCTGAAATTGAGGGAGATGGGATTAAGCAACTTTCCCCGGGTTACACAGCTAGGGTCTGAGGCCAGATTTGAACTCATGAAAGTAAGTCTTCCTGAATCCCAGATCAAAGGTCATTACATGGCGAACTTCTTGTCACTAGAGATGCACAAGCAAAGGTTGAGCGATCCTTTTGTAGTGATGTTATGGAGGGGATCCATTTTTTCATCATGGGCATGAAATTAAATGATCCCTTGGTTCTTTGCCATTCTAAGACTCTACAGTTTTGTGTTCCTACTTCTGATGTTGTTCTCCCCATTTGAAGTGCTCTTATCATTTCCCTCCCACCTTTCTATCACACTGTTTCCTATTTGGTTTTCAATGGTCAACCCAAACTTCATCCTGGAAGCCTTTTCTAATGATTGGTTCACTCTGATTTCTCTTTTCTCTGACTGTTAAGGAGATAACACTTGGGTCATGGATAGGGAACTGAGTAAGAATGAGAAAGACCTTCAGACCCTGACTCAGGCACTGGCTTTTGTTAAATCCTTAACTTCTGTCTTAAAATCAATACTAAATATCAATTGCAAGACAGAAGAGAGGTAAGGGCCAGGCAATTCCCTTCAAGTGATTGTACCCAAGGTTACACAGCTAGGAAGTGTCTGCTGTCACATTTGAACCCAGGACCTCCCATCTCTAGATCCTATGTTCTATCCAGTGAGTGACTTATCTGTCTCCTCAGATACTTATTAACTACATGACTCTAGACAAGTTATTTAAGTCCTCTGAGCTTTTGTCTCATTTCTAATATGAGGAGATTTGATTCCATGAACTTTCAGATCCCTTCAAGCTTGAACCCCATGAGTCTCAGACTCACTTAAGACTATTTCCTCTCTGAACCATAGTTCTTCACTAAAAGGTCCAGAATATGTGAGATTTCATCCACCTGGATCTCCCCTCTAATAGTTATGGTGCAGATTGCCAACTTTCCATATCTTAGTTAAAATTGTTTGCATTGGTGTAGCCCCAGAATCGATGACCTATGACACACCTTCCAATGATGATCCTCTAGAGACTTAGCAAGTCAGGTCCTTGGCAGAGAAGTGTCACTATACGCAAAGCCATCTCAACTTGATGGGACATGCCAGTGCTTATACTCAAAGCCCCACGTTCAAATGGGCACCAAAAGAAGACATCAGAGGAGGATGTTAGTTTGGAAACATCCATTTACTTCCTTTTTTGAATTGTCTTCAAAATCATTCAGAAGAGAAAATGAAAACAACTCAGACAAATGCAAATGAAAGCTTCAACACAGAAATGGAACAAATATGGGGCAGTGTCCAGTCAGGGACAGAGAATGAAGTTCACTAATCACAGAATTCCAGCATCCAAGAATCTCTGAATTTCATAGTGGGAAGCAACCTAAGTGCCCATCTGGTCCAATTCACACACTAATGGAATCCCTACCATAACCTATCTGGTAAATGAGTCTCCAAACTCTGTTTGAAAACCTCTAGTGAGGAGGAGCCTGCTCTAACCCCAAGGTAACCCATTCTACTTGTGGACAGATCTCATTGCTAATTAAATTGGTGAGGTTTTCCCCCTTAATATCAATTCTAAATTTACCCTTATGCAACTTGCAAAGGTTCTACCCACTGAATTAAAAGAGAAAGTCTAATGCCCCTTCCATGTAACAGGCTTCCAAATACTAAAGACAACAATCATGCCCCACTCCCATCTTCTCTTCCATTAGGTTTTGAGCTCCTTGAGGGCAAGTATTGTCTTTTGGTTCTCTTTGTTTTGTTGTTTGTTTGTTTTTTAATGAATTGATTGATTTAGACTATTTTTCCATGGTTACATGACTCATGTTCTTTCCCTCCTCTCCTTCATCCCTCTCCCATAGCCAATGAGCAATTCCCCTGGGTTTTACATGTGTCACTGATCAAGACCTATTTCCATATTATTGATGTTTGCACTACAGTGATTGTTTAGAGTCTAATTCTGGTTTTCTTTGTATCCCTAACATATAACACAGTTCCTTGCACATAGTAGGTGCATTAAAAATGCTAATTGACTGATGCTTCTCTAGGCAAAATATATCAAATTCCTTTCACCAATTTCCATATGACATAGGCTTTGAATGTGCCTCCTTTCTGGTGGCTCTTCTCTACATGCTCTCTAGCTTGGTATTGTCCTTCCTGAATGCTGGTACCCAAAATAGAACAGGCTATTCCAAGGCTGAGGACAGTGTAATTGTCACCTCTTGTCCCTGAAAGTTCCCCCTCCCTTAATGCAGCCAAAGATCACATTTTCTTTTATGGTCTAATCTTTCTTCGGTGTATTCTTTGTTCCCATCACTAGATTTGAAGTGACCAATGAGCAGGAGCCCTGTCTCAGGCCTCCTTCAGGCACTATATATGTGTGAGGTTCTTTGTAAAATTGACCCAACACAACAGCACCATCCCTACATGGGAGTACCAGAACCATTGATGAGAAGTGTTGGTTTGCAGCCCTGGAGAGTAGTGAGGCCCAGAAATACCAGAATGGCCAAACCTTAGAGAGGAATATGAGGATTTGAGGACACTGTGTTCTTCACAAAAGGATTACTCATTTCTTTGGGTGCCCGGGGCAGGGGCAGAGTCAGTGAGTCCATTGTGGGAGATTTTGAAGACTTGATTGTAAATGACTGTTCACTGGTCTGAACTTCCTTTAGAGGAGTAATGAGCAAACTTGAAAGAAACTGTCAAGAGAGAAATTTGGTGGATTTTTTTTTCTTTTTTCCCTATATAGCACTTCCTCTGTATTTCTCAGAAAGCTCTGGCAACTCTTCTGAAGTACAGAAAGGGAGCCATTGCAAAGCTCATCTCTGTCCATTTATGCCTTCCAATTAGCACTTCTATTGTTCAGAAAGAGCTAAGTCAAGTTGTTCCTAAAGGAAATGGTTTTACAGCATTGGTCCCCATCTGCTTTGGAGATATACCCACCTCCCTCTGCTTTCCTGGTTTCTCCAAATCTCTGCAGCTAGAAGTGTAAACTCTAAACCAGGTAAGAGGAGCCACCATGTTTTCTTTTCCTGACAGTACAAATATGTCTACCCAGGAAACATCATGATTGTTCCTTTTTTTAACTTAAAAAGCACCTATTGAATGCCTACAACATGCGGTGAACCTCAGTAGAGCCAGCTAAAAGAGTGGAACACTCTGCCTTCAAGGTGTTTAAATTCTACCAGAATAAACATTTAGAATTGTTGAATATAGCTGAACTTCGTTATTGCATCTGAGGCAATTGGTAGTGATGAAAAGCAAGATAGGGATCCAAGCACTGTCTAATTTCTTCATGTAGGAGTAAGAGTAGGGGTCACATGATTCAGTCACTTACTCCCACCCTCATTCATGTACCAAGATACTATAGTGCTGATCTTATTGGGTGAGAACAGCTCCATGGGATCAACTGAAGGCATTTAGTTTAGTGGGAACAACTTAATCCATCCAGTTGAGGAGAAGCAGAGTGTTTCAAAGCACTGTGTAAAATAAAATGATGTTCCACTGAAGGTGTAGGAGGATTAGCTAAAACCACTTGGTCCTGTCCCATGGGACTCACAGAAAATATCAAACCCGGCTTATGGCACAGCATTCAAATATAGCTGATCAACCTACAGGAAAGAGCAGCTCCAGCTCAGACTCTGAGGGGGGATCATGAGGTGGTGGTAGATGAAAGTCTTTATTTCCTCCCATTCTCTTGACCACAGGTAGTCCTTGTGAACTTCAAAAGGGTAAACCATCTAAAGTTCTCATTACCATCCTATTAGTATCTCTAGAATGGTGGACGTTGATGGTAAGGCCCGTTAGGTACGAGGACAAAAGCAACATTTGTGGAGGAGCCCACCAAAAAGTTAGAGCACACCAAAAGGCCAATTCCTAGAATTTCACCAGAAGAGGAAACCTTTTCCCAATAATTTCCAGATGAAAGTCGACCCTTTGCCATGTGTCTTCCACAGTAGAGTTTACTTTCCCCTGGACTCTATATATCATTGGGAGACAGCATGGCCCTAACATGGGGATATTTTGTACCAAGTGTTCTTACTTCTACCACCTAAGATCAGTATATGACAGAGGCAAGACTTGAATTCAGGTTTCCTTACTCCAAGGCTAGATCTATTTACTGCACAACACAATGCAGACCATTACAAGAGAGAAAATGCATATGAGGTGTAGATCTAGGAAAGGATCTTTTTTGGTGGAGAAAGTGATAGGAATGATGAGTATAGCTTTAAGAAAGTAGTATAACATGCTCGTTCTAGGAATAACCCCCAAATGAAAAACTGGCCTGGCTACCTTTTATCTTAGCCTCTTCTGGCACTTTCACCCATCAGTACCATCTTGGCCACTCTGGCCAAGAGAATGACTGAAGCAGTTGTTAAAAGCAATAAGTGAAAGGTAAGGTGAAGAATAAACAACAGAAGAGCTCTGTCCTTTGTAGCTAATACTGCTTCTCCAAAGCCAGAACCAACTCCAAAAATTGATTTGCAAATAAGAAAGAGAAGTTATCCAAAGGGAAAAAGGGAAAGGCTGACACAGATAAGGATTCTGCAACCTTAGAGAAAATGGAGGTGCCAAACAAATAAGATTCTAAGGACTGAAGATACCCAGGAAATTGTGTGAGTTTGGGATACTTGGCTATCTCTGATGACTGTGCCCCTTGAAAGGTTTTTTTCCTATCAAGTTTTATAAAAATCCTGGATTTTCTTACTTTTTTCAAGCTACATGTTTAGTGTGGTCCTCTTTGCTGTTGTTTTGAATGTGTAAAAATTAAAATTAAATGTGCAATAATAAAAATATATTTTAAGGAATTTATTAATGATCAGTAGGAATAAAGGAATACAAAATAAAGATCATGTGCCCATGGCTGATCAGCCAATTCAAACCCTCACTTATCACCATCAAGCCCACTGACATCAAGCCAAAGAGAGAGAGAAGATCCTTGCTCACTCAATTTATTCCCTATCTACAGGAAGTGCGTAATGACAGGAAGTTGGTGAGTTCCTGGGAAATTTCGGGGTTTTTTAGGGTAACAGATTTTCAACTATACATTCCCCCCAAGAACCAGTGGAAGACTGGTCTCTACAATGGATCTTGCAAACATAACCAACTTTTAAATTACAATAATTTGGGGATAAAAGGGAAAAGAGCAAAACCAATGATTTCTAGGTACCCTGATAAAAAGCCAATTAGGGGGCAGTCCCTTTTGGCATAAGAGTATATATACAAAAACAAATGCATTCAACCCCACACAGTTCAAATCATCACATCCCAAAGTTCACTCTGGATCTTCTGGTGCAGTGTATTGTCTATGCAAGCATCTTCCTGGTGCCTTCTCCAAATAGTTCACTTTCTGGATTTGAAGAGGTAACATGTTTCTTATCCTAAAACTACTTGCAAAAAGAATTTAAACTTTGCATTTTAGAATAATTACATATCCCCTCCTCCCCCCCGAAGAGGGTGTTGAAAAACACAGTAATCACTTAGGGATACATGGCTGAGTTATGAGGTATATGAATTAATTGGCAAGAGAAATCAAAAACATCAAAAAAATCCAAATAAAAGAGAAAAGATAACTTTCGGTGAAATATAGACTATCAAAATCATATGTGAAAAATTCTAAATAAAGGAAAATAAACCTATAACAGGTCCTTGAATCAGGGGCAAATTAAAGTAATTTCTATCCCACAAGTCTGTAGGACAAATGCTATAATATTTCACTTACCCACATGCAGCCAACATTATAGGAAGTTGCCATACAAGAAAAAAAACTAGATTTTTGTGTGATAGGGAAGTGTCGTTCCCTGGTCTTATTTTACCTTCACTGTCAGGGATAGGGGGAGCCAGGATGATAGCCAAACTTTGGCACTTGTCTGTGAGTATTCACAAAGAGTGTGGATACAAGGCATCCTGTATCTTAACATATGGCAAGCACTGCAACCTCGAGTCTCACACTAGGTACAAGTTCTTTCAAATTGGCTTAGAAGTCCATCAATCCTACCTGGATTGGTTTGGTTCTTTTTGACCTTGTGCTCCTTAGCACTGTATAATGGCTCTTTTGTTCTCTTCTCCTGGAATAAGACAAAATCATTAAACAAAGTCCCATAATTTTTTTAAACAATTAATGGCATCATTGTTATAGTCTTAAAGCTTCGGGGGTATGCATTAACATTAGGGCAAATGTATTTTAAACATATTATTGCAAATTTAAAAAAAAATAACAAAAATCTCAATACTGGTAATATGTGCTTCAAATACTAAAAGGAGAAAAAAATAAATCTGAAATACTATATTGCAATGTAAGGAAAACAATAATAAAAAAGTTTTAAAACATCAAAAATACATAATTTACAATCATTGACACACTGTGTCGGCTAAGAAGGTAGAATACAAAGGTTTCTCACCAGAAATGAGATCCATTTTCTTTTCAAGACTGGCCATGATCCACTAACAATTTTTTTATAAAGAATAGTTGTACAGCATGTAATGTACATTCATGAAGTATCAAAATCCCCAAAGTTATAATAGTCCATTTAACAATGATAGCAAACAAGCCTACTATCATTAGGATTCACATGAGTCTGCTATGTGACATTTAAAACTAATGGGTACTTATCACAAGTTTTTCAGGTGTAGCTATGTTTCAACCTTGGCTGAGATATATTTAAAAATATATTACTGCCATTATTACAAAAATGTTGCAGAGGAGTCTAGAAAAAAACAAACCTCTATACTGTTGATGTTGGGTCTAAAAGAAGTCACCAAGAATCTAGATCATTCTAGTGTAAGGGTAGAATAATAAGAAGAGTTACAAATGAGATATGCTCCCTCTTGGGAGCCATTCAGGGGTACCATGCCCTGGGATCAACTTCCCAGGTCCTTTGTTATGAGACTGTTATGTCCCATAAATTCACATTTTTTACAAATGCGGGAGGTGGGGATTATAATTGCACTTCACTTCAGCTACTAAAATGGACTCTACCTCTTGTTACAAATAACTCAAAGGTAAGCAAAATAATCAGTCAGGGTTGTTGAAAAAAATCTAAAAATCATGTCTAAAGACCTTTTAAAATCAATTTGAGATATTTAGATCACTAAATTTTTTAAAAAGGTTGTTTGCCAGGTTGAGTCCATCCATCATCTATGTGACAATTAAAAATGCAAAATGGGGGGGGAGAAGCTGTTTATGGGCTTTTACAATATTTTATAATATTTTGTTCAGTAGTCATAGGGGAAAGAGTTAAAACAGTAGACTAAAATGATTCAGTGTAACAGAATCATATTGATCAGATTGATATGTGAACTTAAAACAACAAAATTAAATCATAAACAAAACAATTGGCAAAATACAATAAAATTCAGTCATTTTCATTTAAAAATGGAGTCTGAAAAGGCTTAAAATTTCACCTCCAGACTCTTTAAAGTTCCTTTCTCTAAACATTCAGATTTCTTTTGTCAGAGCTCTTGGATCTCTCCTACTGAGGGAGAACTCCTTGCTGAGCATACTGTGAAGAAATCACAAATTGGATGAATCTTAGAGACTGAGCAGGCCCAAATGGCAAAGGGTTGTAGGGAGATGAATTTCTCCCCTGAATCTCAGGCAAGATAAGCAAAAGGATCAATGCACTCATGAGAAACCATCCCAAAAATGGAAGCTGTTTGAGAAAGGGAATGCACTATTCTTTCATAGAATGTGTCATGCTTGTAATTTACTTCCTATTTGGAAGAGTAACTTCCTTCTTCCCTTCCCCTTACCCACCTGAAGTAAAGTTCTAGGGAGCAGTTTGTTTCCCCAGCCACATGGAGAGAGAGTTAGGAGGCTAATTGTTGTCTAAGGAAAATACACCCCGGTTTTTATCAGTTGCCCAGAGAGCAGCTCTAAGTTTGTGAGTTCCAAAGACGCAGCAGCAGCTACTAGCAGTTTGAGACCCAGGGCTGGGGCTTGAATCTGGACCAGGGCCAGATGAGCAATTGGGGTCAGGGCCAGAGATCAGGAGGAAGTAGTATCAGCAACGCCAGAGGCAGCAGCAAGGAACTAAGGAACATGGGCTCAAGCAGATGGGTGAAAGAAGTGACTTATCTCTTCCTTGCCAAGCGTCCCCCAGCTAAAAATAGCCTAGCCAGTAGGATAGGGAGAGTGACCAGGCAAAAATTAGGGAAAGAAAAATGCAGCAGTTCTGATAGAGAGTTTGGACTTCTCTTGGAGTTTGAGAGAGTGGGTATGTGGGTGGGGTAGTCATAACACCTTGGCAGGAGAAACGTGGCTTAAAAAAAAAATTACCTAGACTATCTTAAAAGATTGAGAGTTCTTCTCCAACTAGTGGTTGCCATCAATGTAAAAATTAAAATTAAATGTGCAATAATAAAATATTATATTTTAAGGGATTTATTAATGATCATTAGGAATAAAGGAATACAAAATAAAGACCACTTGCCCATGGCTGATCAGTCAGTTCAAACCCTCACTTACCACCATCAAACTCGTTGTCATCAAGCCAAAGAGAGAGAGAGGAGCTCCACCCACTCAATTTATTCCCTGTCTACAGGAAGTACATAATAACAGGAAGTTGGTGGGCTCCCCGGAAATGTAGTTCTTTTTTAGGGTAACAGATTTTCAATTATACAAAGGAATGAATCAATGAGTGAATAAAAAGAGTGGTTTGAAGTGGAAGATTTTCTCCTCCTTGTCTTTGAGAGGCCATAACATGTAAAATGGTAGAAAATTCTTTTTGTTCCTACCCATTTGATATACTCTTAGGAACACCATTGCCTTCCGCTTCTGCAGTGAAGGTCAGTACAAGTAACATCCAGAATGGAATTTCTTAACCTGACATCCACAAAGCACCATGGATAGATGGATAGATTTCAGAGTAGTCTGTGAACTTGAGTGTAAAAAAAAAATATATATATATATGCATATATATATTTATATATATATATATATATTCATATAATCATATTGGTTCCAAGGCAGAAGAGCAATAAGGGCTAGGCAATGGGGGTTAAGTGACTTTCCCAGGGTCACAAAGCAGGGAAGTATTTGAAGCCAGATTTGAACCTAGGACCTCCCATCTGTAGGTCTGGCACTCAAGCCACTTAGCCACCTAGCTGCCCCTACCTCTCATTTAGAATAAATTGGTACTCCTCTATTCATGTCTTCTCTTTTCCAATACAAGGGGCTCCTATAACCCGTCCCCATGTCTTTTCTTCAAGTTAACTCAACAAGCATTTACTAAGTATTTACTATGGACTAGACATTTTGCTAAGTGCAAGGAAAGGAAATAGGTCCTGTCTTCTAACATACATGATCTAATGAGGGGAGACAATGTGCTTCAACATGACAAAATAAGATATATACAGAAGAAACTGGAGGAACTAACAGATGGAAGACAAAGCATTAAAGGATAGGCAGACAGGTTTCTTGAAGATGTGATTTTAGCTGGGACTCAAAGGGAACCAATAAAACCAGGAACATTCCAGGCATGAGGGACAGGTAGTGAAAATGCTTGGATGCCCCATTTCCCAAAGCCATTGTGTTGACTGTCCCTTTTCTGGACCATCTGGATTTCCATTTTGGGCCACACTAAGTGGCAAAAGTGCCTACCATCCCTATAACTATTCACAGTTTAAAAGAATATAATGGGTTCTCCTCATTGGCATCAATAATAATTTTACAGTTTCTGATTGTCAAAGGAATGGGGATTTTATTTGAAAGTCATCATATATTATTTCCAGTTGTAGTCTTGCTAGGATGGCTGACCATGGTTGCTTATGAAAAGCATCTTTAATAAAACCTGGATATTATTTGGATTTTTTTAAGTGATCTGGCCTCAACTGAGCCCAAATCACCAAACCTTGGAGGAAAAGTGTTACTCACAGAACATTTAGTAGACTATCTCTCCAAGGTGGATCATTCTCTTTGTGAGGCACTATACATTAGTTTAAAAAAAAAAGAATATTATTTCATCAAATCAAAAATGTTTCTAAACAACTTCTACTAATTGCTCCCAGTTTTACTATTTCAGGCCAAAGAGAACAAGGCTAATAATCTTTTTTTTCTCACACGACATCCTTGAAAATTGCCATCACAGCCCCCCAAAATAGTTTCTTTTAGAGCTAAAACCATCCAGTTCCTTCAGCTCCTCCTGCTATGTCATGGACATGGGACCCTTCACCATTCTGGCTACCTTTCTAGGAATACTTTTTGATTACTAACAATGTGTGGCAACCAGAACTAAACAAAATATTTGAGAAATATCCTGAGAAGAGCAGGGTACAAATGGACTAGAATTTCCCTTACATTGGATACTTGGCACCTTTCAATAAGGCCAAGATTTCATTAGCTCATCTGGTGGTAACATCTCACTATTGACTCCATATTGACTCTGGTCAGTTCCAAATCCCTAAGAGCCTTTGAAGATTAATGACTTTCCATACATGCCTCCTCCATCTTGGACTTCTGAATGTGGCTTTTTTGAGCCCAGATGAAGGACTAAAGTCTTTTATTACTGAAACTTCAAATTATTCAATTGTGCTTCATTTTCTAGCAAATAGTGTTTTCCTTCCACTCCAGGGTACTTCCTAATTCCACTTACAGAATTCTGCTCTCTATAATGCCATTGAAACGTCTCTACCCCTCAATTACTTCTTACCATTGGAAGTTCTCTCTGATCATATTGCCTCTTGTGTAGATTGCCTGGTTCCTTCATTTTAAGGAGGAGGATCATGTCAACCATGTCCTTATGCCACTCCAGGCTCATTCTCTGAACTTCCTCTACCATGCCAGTAGCATGATACCTGGTATACCAGTACTTGCCAGTTTACTTCCCCACTTGTTCAGGTATGCATTGTCTTCCCCCATTTTTAATGGGGGAATATATATTATATGTGTATATAATATATATAAATAATATAAGATTTTTAGGGCAGAGACTTCTTTGCTTGCTTGCATATGTGTCCTCAGGGCTTATCATAGTGTCTGGCATTTTATAAGTAATTAACACATGCTTGTTCACTTGACTTGACTATTAAGACCTCTTAGATCCTGACTCACATCCAATATGGTAGCTGTTCCCCTCAGCTTGGTGTCATCTTCAAATCTAATAACTATATAATATTTACCTTTACCCCAAGCTGATAAAAATGTTAACTATCACTAAGGACAAAGATACACTCTGTGGATCACTTCACCAGAGACTTCTTTGAATGAATGAATGAATGAATGAATGAATGAATGAATGAATGAATATTTATTAAGGGCTTTTTGTATGCCAGGCACTATGCCAAGACTTGGAGATATATATAGAAACACAAAGGTATTTTGCATGCTCAAGGGTTGTAATAGGTAAAGGTTCCTAACCTGGAACTGGCAGACTACAAAGAGATTCATGAAGAAATTTCTGTGGGTCTACTAAATGAATGGGGAAAATACATTATTAAATTAGGTTTTGTTTTCTTTGTAATCATCTGCATTTTTAAATGAATTTTAATCATGGGTATTAAATAAAAGCAATGTTTAAATCATTCCTATAAGAAAATTATCTTTGAAAATATTTCCATTAAGTGAAATCAATATTGAAATATTATTTTGATAATTAATACATGTTTTGCCAATCTGAAAAGGATTCCAAGACAAAAATAAGCCTCAACTGTACTAGGGGAAGTAAGCACTTACTTCCTATTAAGGAATATGCCATTTATATACGTGACTAAATAAGAAATAATGGGATATGGAGAAGCCTATTAAAAGCCAGGGAATCATGAAACTATTCCCATAGGAGATGGCACTGAGAGGACCCTTGAAGCCAGGAAAGATTTCTAACTATTGGAGGTGAGGATGGATTGCATTCTAGGCATTAGGGCTAACCTGTGCAAGACCATTGAGGTGTGGCTAGAATGCCAATTTCCATCATCAGACAGTTGGCCAGTTTGGACAGAATAGAAGGTCATGAAGAAGAATGATGTAAAATGAGTTTGGGAGGGTAGATTAGAGTCAGGCTGAAATGGCAGCTGAAGGGTTGATCTTTCATACTTGAGGAAATAGAGACACTGAAGATTCTTGAACAGGAGGAGAGATATAGTAAAACTGGGGTTTGAGGAAGACTATTTTGGTCCAGAGGTTCAGGCAGAGAATGTGCATTGTGTCTCCTACATCTCATCATTAACTTCACCAAAAGTTATCATCACAGATCTGAAAGGGGCTCTCGGAGCAACCTCACTTATTCTTCGTATTCTAAGTGAATCCAAATGGAGGGAGGATGCAAAAGTATAAACTCTTTGTCTAAGAACCATGAAGGGGTCAAGCAGAAGAATAACCTGGATAAATAGAATTTTCTGATGGATCATTCATGTCCCATCTCTGCACCTTCATACTGGTTGTCCCCTATGTATTCAATGGTCTCTATCTTCACCTCCACCACTAAGCTTCACTGTTTTTCTTCAAAACTTATCTCTAATCCTAACTTCTCCAAAAGGTCTTCCCTGTGACTACGTACTAGTCAATTACCCAGCACTGTGCTAGACTCTGATGGAACAAGAACTAAAACCTAAATATCCCCAGCCCTCAGTGAGCTTACACCCACCAGAGGGCAATATCCTGGCTTCACATGCACACTACAATAACAGACTTTTCCCCTTTTCTTTCTATTACTTCTTGAACTTATTCTTCTCCCAGGTTTTCTGTGAGCCTAAAATATTCCTTTTGCCTTTAGCTCAGGATAACATATTTAACAAGTCTGTCCACATTCGAGCATACCTAGTTCCCATTGCCTAAAATGCCTCTAGGCATGGACCATTTCTTCTTTGACTAGTCCAATTAACCCCATTTCTAGTAATTCCAATGAGTTTCTCTTTCCCCTGCTGTCTAATCTAAGTAGAAAGACCACTGGGCTGGGAGTGAGGAGACCACAATTCAAACACGAGGCTACCTTTTAGATCCCTTTCCCTTCTAAATCTGTGATGACATGATTTCCCAGCTCTGTAACTTACAGGTATATGATCCTGGAAAAGTAACTTAAGCTTCCTGAATCAGTTTCCTCATCTATAAAATGGATAATATTGGAGTTTCCTCAGTGAGCTCAAAGGACCCTTCTCACAATTCATATTTTAATATTCAAACTTTCAATTTTCAATTCTGATGGATTTGAATTGATACTACTTCCCAAGATTAGAAGTTCGTTCACTTGAAATCTTGCTTACCACTGCCATTAAGCATCCTTCCACTGAGGCAAGCTAGATATTTCTTTCCCATGTTTACGCTCTCATAACACTTCCATTTTTATACTCAATTGGTTTTTCCAATGCTGAATGACCATAAGGACAACATGATAATAGATTTTAAACTGGAAGGGACTTTGGATATTATTGAGTCCTGCCCTCTCATAGATGAGGAAATTGAGGCCCAGAGAGGCAAAGTGATTTGCTCAAGATCAAAAAGCTAGTCTCTGAGATAAGATTTCAATTTATCTTCCTGACTCCAAGTCTAGCATTCTATCCATTGTGCCACCAAGAAGGAAGAACAAGGCCTTCATCAAGGAGTATTGTAATCTTGAGATGCCTCAAAATTCTTCCATTTCCTTGTCTTTTCCTTGGACCTTCTTTATTACATGTTGGTGGTGGCCAAGCTCCTTTTCAACAATGGAAGCTCCCATGGAGACTCCAAGAACCAGTGCTTTTGCTTTGGGACTCCAGAGAGGGCAGGGTCAAGGCCAGGAGTGTCAACCTCTTGAGACTTCTCATCCAGGTTAATGATGAGGTGTCTGTGATTTTGCTTATTTAACACAAATGGGGTACAACTCTGTACTCCTGGAAAGTTGCCAACACAGCCTTTAGCCTACTCTGAGGACTCCCCTAAGGCAGTTGGATTTGTAGTTCCAGAGAAAGCCAGACCCTTTCCATTCCACCCATGAGACAGGGCAGCACCAATGTGCCAAGTATTTTTATCAAGGATTTATGTTCCTTGAAGGCAGGTTCTGAGTTGTCATAACAATCATAAGCCATCTGGTTTGAGAAAGGTAGCCAAGCATTTCCAGCTTTATTATTACTGCTGGTATTATTCCTGATGTTTCACAAGCCTGTTTGAGCATCCCGTCTTTCATGCCATTTGTTGAGTGTGACCAAGGACTGAAGATAGAATGTGCATGTATTCATCCTCCATCAAGAAGTGTCGCTAGCTCCAACACTCAGAGCAGTAAACTACCGGACTTTCCCTCCCTCCAGATGGGGCCATAATTATAATTTCACTGTCTGGGTCTAACATAAGGTGTGGAAAAGATATATTAAGTTTGCACACATGTTATTCCCTTCCCCCAACTCCTTCTGCTCCTTTCCATTTTCCAATGTAACCACCTTTGGGGGGTTGGGGCGAAAGCAGGGAGAGGGTGTGCATTTGTGTGAATCTGCGCTTGTGCAGCTCTGGTCAAATTCTCATTTTGCAAAAGTTTATGCAAGCCCAACACCTGGGTCCAGAGTTTCCTAAAGGAATCATCTGAAATCGGTGCTTTCTGCCAAAATGTCACAAAGATTTATGTGCTTTCATTTGTCCATTAAATTGAGGACAGGTGGGAGAACACTCAAGCCTGAGAAGAACTGATAGCACATTTCTATGTTTAAAAAAACAAAACAAAACAAAACAGGATGGTGATTACAACTACTGCTGGTTTAGATAAAATAGATACAGACCTTGGAAAAGGAGAGATCTTGAATTTGAAAAGCAATATTTCAGCAGTCCAATAATGACCTTCACAATCATGTTTCTTACAAATGAGAGCCCTGTCTGGAATTCGAAGGTATGTTTGTCCCACCCACAGTTCAAACAGAAATGGACCAAGCATCAGACCAAAAGCCACACCAACAGAACCAATGCAGGATGCATGCCTGGGAAGGGGGCCGCAGTTCCGAGGCAGGCAACGGTGTCGAGTCGTCCTATTTGGACACTTTGTAGTAGACTCAGGTACCCAGATGTAACCACTCACATTTTAATTTGATTCCTGTTTCAAACACCTTTTCTGTGCCCAATTCATCTAAAAATTGTCATCACTTGGGCTAGGAGGCTACTCTACTTCTAGACTGGAAATGGCACTTAAGAATGCCGACTCTTCACAAGGACTGGAAATAAAATGAGGATTTGCATTTCAGAAACAGAATGTTTCTTTAAAAGTAAAGTCAAATGAAATCTGTCACAAATTTGTTCTCAACTGAGTGGACAAATGAAAGAACATAAATCCTTGGGACAGTTTGGCAGAGTGAAGAGTTTTCCAATGCTGATGAAGTTAAGCAGGCTACAAAAATGATGGTTGCATTACCTGAGGTGACATATGGCTGGCTCCACAGATGACCTCAAAGGGATCATCAAAGATGCTCCTAAAGACACAATCTCTTAGCAAATCACACCGAACTTTTCAGTAAAATACTTGTCAAAGATTTCAAAGAATTTCAGAACCAAAGTATTCTTCCTTATAGATCAAATTGATAGGCTGAAAAAAGTTGAGGAAAGAACACTTTATATGGAGTAGAAGAAAGTGATACAGCTGTGCTGACTGGTTCTATGACAAATTTTGTCCACCAATTTCATCTTGGCTTGTATTCTACCTTGATAGATACTATCACCTTTCTCCACCACATGTAGGAACATAGATAGATATTTGGATGGAATAAGAGGAACCATTCATTCCCAGCCCTTCATTTTACAACTTAGGAAATGAAAACCTAGAAAGCCAAAGAAGCCTTGGGTTAAATAGGCAATGAGTATCAGATGTAAGATTATCGGGATCTGTTCACATCACCCCCATACAAGAAGATACTTTGACTTCTTATTGACCATAGTATAAAAAAAGTTAACTCCTTGATTTTTCATTAAAACTTTTCATGATCGTTCTTTGGTATAGCTTTCTATGTTGATTACACATATACCCCTTCCTGTCATCTGCATTCTAGCCATAATGACCTGTTGCCCTTCCTCTGACACAATATTCCAACTCCTCCCTTCAACAAGTCATCCCTCATACCTGAGACTGTCTCCCTTCTCTCCTAAGCCTCTTGGAATCCTTGGTCTCATTCAGTTGTCTGCTAAGGTACTACCTTGGGATAGAAGGTCTTTTCTGATGTTTTTAAACTTCCTAAAATTATCCATAATGGGGGAGGAAGGAAAAGGGTACCCAAATCACCTTATATTGCATCTGCATATACTTTGCATTGCATCAAGAATAGCCATAGCAGCATTTTATGAGTTGATTCATCCCTAGTAAATTTAAAGAAAGAGTCTGTTTTCAATTTTTAAATGTTTTTTTGTATCCTTTGCATCCAACACATCCTACATTCTTCTCATGCATTTGTTTAATTGAATTGATTTTGGGTTTAAATTTCAGTCCTTGAACTGACTCCTCAGATGGCCTTTGGTTAAGTCCCTTAATCTTGGGGACTGATCTCCCTTATCTACAAAACGTATTAAGGGTTGCAAGGATCCAAACTTTTAGGACAAGAACTCACTATTTGACCAAACGTTCAGGAAAACTGGTAAAGAGTTTGGCAGAAATAATGGCAGAAATCTCACATCCTACTTCAATAAAAAAATCAAAATGGATTCATAATTTAGATAGAAATATCACAAGAAAATTAGGCAAACACGAGATAAGTTGCCTATAAGATCTATGGAGAAGGGAAGAATTTATGCCCAGAGAAGAGATGGAGAATATTAGAAGATATAAAATGAATAACATGTTACATTACATTTCAAATGTTTTGCATACACAAGAAACAATGCAACCAAGATTTGAAGGACAACAGAAAACTGGGTAAGGGCAATTTATAGAAAGTGTCTCTGAAAAAGCCCTCACTTCTCAAATATAGAGAGAATTGAGAATAAGTTGTAAGAACACAAGTCATTTCCCAATTAATAAATGGTCAAAAGTTATGAACAAGTAGTTTTCAGATGAAGAAAGCAAAGCCATTTATAGTCACATCAAAAAATGATCCAAATCACTAACGATTAGAGAAATAGAAATTAAAACAGCTCTGAGACACCACCTCACACCTATCAGATAGGCTAATATGGTGAAAAAAAAAAGGAAAATTGTAAATGTTGAAAGGAATGTGAGGAAATTGGCACTTTAGTGAACTGTTGGTAAAGTTGTGAACTGATTCAACCATTCTAGAGAGCAATTTGGAAATGCCCAAATCCCACGTACTTTCAATGCTGTACCCTACTGTAGAATCCCTTCGTTCATATGAATTTTTTTTTTGGCCTTTTGAGGTAGTTTATATTGGTAGGTGGTGAGGAGAGGAAGAGTCCTATGTCTAGACTGCCGCCATGTTTACCCAGAAGTCTCTGGAAAGCAATTTGGAACCATGCCCAAAGGGCTATACAACTGTGAACATCTTTTGATCCAGCAATACCATTATTAGATCTTTATCTGGAAGATACAAAAAAAAAGGAAGGGGAGGCCCTATTTATATAAAAACATTTATAGCAGCTCTTTTTGTGGTGACTAAGAATTGGAAAATATGGGGAACCCCAATCAAATGGGGAATGGATAAACAAGTTTTGGTACATGGTCATAATGGAGTACTTTTTTGTTGTAAGAAATGATTAACAGAGTGATTTCAGAAAAACCTGGAAAGACTTCTATGAACTGATACAAAGGGAAGTGAGCTGAACCAGGAGACTAGTGGAAATGGCAATTTCAATACAGTATGATGAACAAGCAAGAATGGCTCAACTATTTTCAGTAATACCATGATCTAAAGCAACTCCAAAAGATTCAGGATGAAAAATGTTATCCTTTACTAGAGGAAGAACCAATGGAGTCTGAATGCAGATCAAAGCATCTTTTTCCTACTTTATTTTCTTTATGAGGTCTGTGTGTGTGTGTGTGTGTATGAAAAATGTCTATTTTTACATAACATAATGAATATGGAATTATGTATTGCATGATAACACATGACCTATATCAAGTTGTTTAATATCTCAGGGAATGAGAAAGAGAAGGAAGGAGGGAGAGAATTTGGGACTCAGAATGTGAGAAAACAAATGTTAAAAGTTGCTTCTGCCTTCAATTGGGACTAAATAATACTTGACAAAAAAGGTACCCCTTGAAATTTCAGGGAAAAAAATAAAATAAAAAGAGTGGATCAACTTTGATGATCTTTGCAGTCTGTTCTAAATAAACAGTCCTATAAAATTCAATTGACAATAAAGTGCCTCCCATTTTGTCATATTAACCATTAACTTTTGCTTAACCCTTTAAAACTTGCAATGTACTTTGCACTTTTAAAATTCTGATTTCATTCACATAATAACCTAGCAAGGTAGGCACTACAACCATTACTATATCCATTTTTCAGATGGGGAAACCATGTCTTTGAGATGTCTGATTTTTATTGCCTTTTGGTGATGATGCTAGAGGCAGGACTTGAAAACAGGCCTTTCCTAATTCCAGGTCTAACTCTCTATGCACTCTGACAAGCCACCATTCCAGAGAGTAGCACAAAAGAATGGGAAGCCCACTGAGGACCTCTATTTCCTTTTCTGAAATTCTAGGACTTGAGGCATCCCATCATGATGCTTTAACAGGTATTTAATAGGTAAATTCTGCCCGAGTAGAAAACCTAGAACACAGGACATGGCCCCAGGCATCTGAAGAAGTCACTGGTTGAGTTGTACCTGTCACCCCCTTGAGAGTATGTGTCTTTTGCTGGAAATAAACCTTAGAAATTGAGATGATAGGGTGGCAATGGTTTGATTAGGTAAATGCTAACTTGAAAATATGGCAGATTGGAAGGACTATGACAGTTAAGCACAGACACATAACCTTCTCTTTCTCCAAGAAAAACAGACTATCAATCCATCCCATCAGAGCAGGGTGGGCTGCAGCCAGCCAGGGCAGTGCCCTGGTTAATTTTCTAGTCTTCATATCGCTGTGAAATTGTTCTATTTTGTTCTAATTTCGGTTTTGCTGCTAATAAAAGATCCTTTGGAAATGCCATTGTTTGCTAGAAACTTCCCTACCCCCTTCATGATCAGCAAAATTCGATGAGGAGAGTTAGCATGGCTTAGTGAATAGGGAACCTGCATTACAGTAAGGGAGCTCTGGATTCATGTCTCACATCTGACGTAGACTGTGAGATCCTGGGCAAGTCTCTGAAAGTCACATTAAAAATTATAGCACATGTACGGATGTGCACTGGTCGTTGGGATTCCCTACTCGTATTTTCTCACCCCAATGAAAAGGTCACTCTCCCAGAAGCAGCCTGTTATATGCTCCTCTTTGGGATCCAGGGGTACCCCTGCAGGGTTGGGGGTACCTAATCTTTTTTTATTATTATAAAAGATACTTTATTTTCCCAATTACATGTAATAATATATTTGACAACACTCTGAAGTTACAGGATCCAAATTGTCTCCCTTCCTCTACCTAATCTTTAATGCTAACAACTTGAGCCCCAATTATAAAAGGTCTACACATGCTCCAAAGTCTCTCCAAGGAATTTCCATTCCATGCCACCATAACTCTCTTAGAAACAGGTTCTCCAGCTTCTTTGGACAAAGTATCGGCCAATCATGTTGACGCCCTCCATGCAGACTCAGAAGAACTGGGCTTCTTGGCCAGTCCTCCAGAGCACGTAGATATACCCATTATCCTGAAGGTGTCAGTGCAATAGAACACAGATTCCGGGAAGGAAACTACTGACTCAGTTTTGTCTTTGTCAACATTTAGCCTAAGGGATGCTCCATCATAGGGAAGCTCTTGTGGAGTGACACTTGATGATAAAAGGGTGGGGCCGGCATTTTATCTTTCTCCCACAGGGCTTAATGGGATATTCTGGACACAGTAGGAGCTTAATAAACACTGAAAGAATTGAGAATGGATGTGTCATGTGCCCAGTTCCTTGCCTGTATGTGTCACTTAAGGTTTATTGAATTGAATTAATGATATTAGAAGGTCCTTGAGAGTGGAACGTTTCTTTCATGTAAACCTTATTTCCCTTGTACCTAGGACAGTGCTTTGCATAAATGAGGTACTTAATAGATCTTCATTGAATTAATATGTCTTTCTCGACTCCTCATGTTAATGGCAACAACTATATTTATATGATATGACAAAGTTTACAGAGTTCTTTACAAAACTATCCTATTTGAGAGCCAGAGCAGCAGCAGGAAGTGGTTGTAGAGCAGTCATTTCCATCACATCCAAGTCTCTGTGACCCCATTTGGGGTTTTCTTGGCTGAAGAGGGTTGATATTTTCTTCTCCAACTCATCTTAGA
Organism: Monodelphis domestica; assembly: GCF_027887165.1. Classification (NCBI taxonomy): domain Eukaryota; kingdom Metazoa; phylum Chordata; class Mammalia; order Didelphimorphia; family Didelphidae; genus Monodelphis; species Monodelphis domestica. The sequence goes on from NC_077233.1 coordinate 10,704,088, forward strand.
GATGAGGAAATGGAGGCAAACAGGATTAAGTGACTTGTCCAAGGTCACACAGCTAGCAAGTATCTTTGGACAGATATAAACTCAGGTCTTCTTGTCTCCTGCTTTAAATATCCATCCATCATGCCACCTAGCTGCCCTGTAGCATGATGAGGTTAGCAAGGAGAAATATGTTCATTTTATAGAAGGAGGAAAGCAACTTTGAAAAGTTTCAGTGACTGGACCAGAGTAACACAATTTAAGCGTCAGAGAAAGGACGTAACTGAGTTCTTTCCGATCACAAATCTAGTCTTCTACCCTCTTAGCCACATTGCCACTCCACTGACTTATCTCTCTTACTAGACCGTGAGGTCCTTGGCTTCCTCTGTCTTTGGGTCTATACAGCACCAGAACGAGGCCTTGGCTCATAATAGTTTCTTAATAAACCGATAAAAGCTCTTTATTTTCTGAACAAATGAATGAATCTCATCCTCTGTGTGAGCAGGAGAGGCTGGAGGAAGAGATGGAGAGCTTAATTCTGGCCCTACTGACACCACTAGCAAGACTACACATACACCGCGGTATGATTTGGATGGGCCCTTTTTCCTTCACCTCATCTCACTGCATATGTTCTCCCATCATCCAGATTCAAGGAGAGAAAAGCATCCAATTCAATGACCATTTATTAGGCAATGATCCCATGCCAAGAACTCTTCTAGGTGGTAGGGATAAAAGGGGGGGAAAGGGCCTTTCCTGAAGGAGTTTAGGTTCGAATGAGGAGAGGCCTCAGCATAGACAATCATGCGTAAACGCAAGCTAATTTTAGTAGGGAGAGGTAGTGAATGGGTGGAAGAATCAGAAAAGTGTTCCTATAAGAGGTGGGACCTGAGTTGGGCCACCGTTTCTCAATGAGTAAAGTGGAGAAAGGTCAGCAGGTGGATGAAAGATGGAGATGGAAAGTAAAGTTCAAGGGGCAGGTAGTAGACTACTCTGGGACATAAAGTTCATGAAGGGGACACACATGAGATAGACCTAGAAGGTAGCCCAGATCCAAATGGCAGGAGCTTTGAATGCCAGGCTGAGGAGTTTGTATTTTATCCTGGAGCTACTAGGGAGCTCCTGAAGCTTCCTGAGCAGAGTTATATGATCAGAGCTGTGATTTAGGCATCAGCTTGGCAGCTGGGTGGAGAACAGACTGGTGGAGAGATTTGCTACTGAATCTCATTAGAAGGCAATTGTGATAGTTCAAAGGAGAGGTGATAAAGGATTGAACTAGGGTGGGTGCTATATGAGTAGATAAAAGGGGGACAGAAATGAAGGCTACTGTGGAAGCATAATCAGTTATATGGGGAGGGTAAAGTTGAGGGAAGACTCAAAGACGACTCCAAGGTTTTGAACCTAGATGATCAGAAGGATGATGATGACTATTTTGGAAATAAGTTGGAAGGAAAGGTGCCTTTAGAGTAGGTTTCTTAATCTAGTTTATGTCATGGATCCATTAGGTGGTCTGGAGAAGCTTTGGTGCCCCTCTCAGAACAATATGTTGTCTATTCATCATGGAAGGAAATGATAAGTTTTGGTTAGAGGTTCATGAAAATAAAATTGGATTTTTCCCTAACCAAGAAAATGGTCTCCCTGAAATGGATCCATAAGGTGCTTCAAAGTTAGATGTTATACTCGGTTTAGGATAAAACAATGAGTTTCATCTGGGACATGATGATTTTGAACTGTCCTTGGGACACTGAGGCGGAAATGTATTTCAAAGAAAATCTAATGATGTATGTAAAGGGTTTTGAAATTTTAAGTGCTACATAACAATGGCATTAATATTATTACTATTATTGTCATTTGTGTCCAGGAGGTGTTTGGGAATTTGGAAATGGAATTCCCACTGAAAGAAGGGGGCTGGATATAGAGATTGAGAATTATCTTCAGAGAAATGAAAGCTGGTCCCGTGAGAGCTCATAAGGTCTCCAATTTGAACAATCGTGGAAAGAGAAATGAAGAGGGCACATGCCAGTTTTGGAGAATGCCAGTGTTCAAGTGAGATAGATTGCAGAATATTCATAACGGTAAGAAGAGAAATAGGAGAAAATGAAATATCATGGATGCCAAGGAGAAGGAAGTGTTTAAGAGGTGAAGGTAATTGGCAGTGTCAAAGGATACATAAATGTTAAAAGAGAGTGAATTCAGAGAAAATTATGTTGGGTTTAATTAAGCAATCACTGATAACTTTGAAGAGAGCAGTTTTAGTTGAGTAGAATCAGAAACTAAACTGGAAGCAGTTCTTAAGTGACTGGGAAGCTCATGGTAGATGGCCTCCATGTCTTCAAGAAAGGAGAAGTTGATATCTCTGTGTACAGGAGGTAGAATAGCACAAAGGACTCCAAGAGAGCTGATAAATTATGGAAAAGTAAGTGAGGACTATTACAAAAAGTAGATAGGAATTCAAGGCAGTAAGCTTGTGACTTCCTCCAGCAAGGATGAGCAGGAACAGATAAGGAAGATGGTGGAGATAACCTAGACTTTCAGTTTCCCAAAGCAAGGAAGTTGATAGGACAAGAATACAAGGAAATCAAGGGTACAAGGAGCTCTAGGTTCAGTGTTCTGCTCACTGGACTCCCTAAAGAAAGGTCTCTCTGATTCCAAGTCCTCTATTCTATCTACTGTGTGAGACTATCTCTTCCCATTCCCCTTATTGAGTCTTTGGGATCTGTAGTTCTAGTCATAGTTCAGTTCAATGGCTACTTCCTATAGAGATTTCATCCCCTTACTTCTTAGTTCTTTCACCTCCTTCCTCCACAATAAAAACAACTTAATAATTTTAAGTAAATATAGTTACTTATCTTTGAACAGCTATTTCTACCTAGTAATAATAACAATAGTAATTATTATTATTAGAGTTAGCTCAAAGTCTATGGGCCTATGATATTTTGTTGAATTGAATTAAATAGAAATCTTTATTTAATATAAAAATTAGATAAATGTTAACCCATAATAGGCTCATAAACATTGAGCTGGAAGGGTGAGCCAAACTGTTTCATTTTCCAGGTATGGAGACTAATGCCAAGAAAAATTAAATGGTTTATCCAGGGTAATAGAGGGACTAAATAGTAGAACTGGGATTCAAACCTAGGTCTCCTGAGTTCAAGTCAAGCATTCATTTAATTTAGATCACATGATTAGACGCATAATGAAATGATGCCCTAAATGGCAGGTAAGGCATTAAGCTGTGAATAGTTTCTCAAGTACCTAAAAAACAATTGGCTTCTTCAAATGTCGCCCTCCATCAGTGATGGGTTGTTCACTCAGTATAGAAAGGTAGACCCAAAGCATCCTACTTTGAACCCAGAAGCCAACCTAGCAAACCTGTCTATCTATCTTAGGGTTAGCCTTCTTGTAAACAGTTTAAAGCTTGGCTCTGGTTTAAAGGGCCTTCTTCCACCCCACACAGCAACTTTATCAAAGATGAGAATGATTTCACATCCTGTGTCCTTGACCAAGCCATTCATTAAAGATAATTGGTTGGTTTCCTTAATGAGACTCATTATCTCACTCAGTTCCTCTGGGAAAGGCCCATTACTATTGCTTAATTATCTTCTTGAGTATTGAAAATGACCCGGTTCAATTGGGTTTAAGTAGTAAAAATGGCCAAACCCAAGACCGAGAGCTCAAACCCATTGTTTTTACCCCCATTTTTTTGGTCCTTCTACACATAATTGCCTGTGATTTTTAGTTATGCACAGAATTTGCAGAAAAAAAGAAGGCATTACTTAAAATTGTATCCAACATAACTCAAATCATTTTAGGCACAAAGGGTGGTATGTTATGGATTCAGAAGTTGTTTGAAGACCAGGAGGTCGCCTTCATTTACACCTGAAGGAGAGTAAATTATAGTTGGTTTGTCTCCTTAGGGGAGATATGACCCTCTCCTACACCTGCAAGTCTCCCCAAGTTTTGCTGTGGCTGCCTCTGACCTGATGAAGCTTAGAAATATAGCACACAAAGTATGTTCAGAGAAGGGCACAGAAAATATGCCTAGAAACTCTGCATTTGGTGATTCCCAAATGGGAATGATCAGAAGGCTGTCACTATTGCCATTGCCAGAGATGGACAGCTGTTCAGCCAAGGTCTGGCTTCTTTGGCCAATCTAGAGATAAGAATGGTACATTGGCTCCAAAGAGGAGATTGTGCAACCTAAGAGTGAACTGCTTCTCTGAGCTGAAATTCTGGACCACCGAGCTTTACCCATCCTTCTTAATAATAGTTGCACCATAGACGGGCTTATCAGTTCTAAATAATAAACTATCACTGGGCAGAAGCTAGACCAAAATACCAATTTGAGGTTTAAAAGAATTTGTTAAAGAAAACAGATTCCCGAATTTGACCTCAGGTGAAATCTCCGCACTTAAAAATCAAAACAAAACAAAACAAAAACAAAGATTTATGGTCATTGGTTCAATGTAACAAAACTTGTCAAATGTCTAGCATGTGCCAAAGTAATGTGCATTGCTCAGACAGCTATCATTGGAAGTAGGAATTAGACCTGTTCTGTTTGTCCCGGAGGGAGAAACCAGAAGCCACAAAGATACAGAGTGAAATTCTGTCTTTAGATAAGGAAAAAACAATTCTAATGATTAGGTCAAAAGCAGTATGACTTCATGCCCTTCTCCCATTGGTGAGTTCCTTTTGGAACCTCCATTTTGAGGAAAAGCCCAAGTTAGCTCTCCTTCATTCCTCTCCCTTCTTCAACTTCAAAATCCTTAGTTCCTTCAGTCTTTTCAGGTTCCTTCCCTATTCTGGTTCCTCTCCTCAGTAGATTCTCCAGTGTATCATTGGCCTTAAACTGTGATACACAGAACTGACCTTGATACTCACCTCTGATGAGGGCTAAATATGGAAGAGCTATCAGCTCTCTACTCTCTACAGTACAAGATCACATTCATATTTGGGTTTTCTATTTTGTATTTGTTTTGGGAGCTTTGGGGGTTTTTATTTTGTTTCTTGTTTTTAATTTCATTATTTTGCTGGCTCCAAATGTGCTTTGTAGTCTACTAAGAGCCTCAAGGTCTTTTTAAGAACTATGACTGTCCAACCACACCTCCTCCATCTTGGACTCCCAACCCTGATGGTTTGTCCTCAAATATAAGGGTTGGCACTTATCCCTATTGAATTTCCTCTCATTAGATTCAGCCTCTCATCTGTCAAAACTCTTTTGACTATGACATGGTTCAGCATATTCTTTTCTTCCCTGATGTACGTATTCTTTACTTTGGATGATCATTAAAGCCATTTGTATCACTGTTGAATAGCACAGATCCCTGGAGTGCTCTACTCTATTCTCCCCCTCAGGGTCAGCATGACAGGAGGTTTCTAGTACTCTTTGAGTCTCGCCACCTAATTAATATGAAATCCATATGCTTCTATGATCTTTAAATCCATATCTCTCCTTCTCCATGAGAATACTATGAAAGACTGTATCAAAAGCTTTGCTAAAGTCTAGGTAAACCATATCAACAGCATCCCTCTCATCTACCGGTTTAACAACTCTGTCAGCAAAGGAAATGAGATTAGTCTGGAATGAAGTATTCTTGATGAAGCTGGGCTGACTCTTTGTAATCATTGCTTCCCTTTCCAGATGTTTGCCAGCCCCCCCCTTCATAATCCATTCTAGATTTCCTCCTTCCCATGAACAAAATCAAGCTCACTGATCTATATTTTTTTGGACCCTGTTCTCTTCCTTTCTTTTTCCTCCAAACTTATGAAAGCTCTCTCCTTTTCCAGGATCATTGAAAGAAAACACAGTAGCTCATCAGTTATTATCAATTATACCTGAGAATCATTTTAGTAAAAATGGAAATCTGAATAGGTCCATGATAGAGAAAATAGAACTCACAAAAGGCAAAAAAAATAATTTGATCGTTCTGGGTTTTGATTACCCTCTTGTTATTTCTATTTTTTTCTTTATAAGTTTAAATAAAAACTGTCCTATATTCAGCATGAACCATTAACCTCAAGTGCTTGAATAGCAGTTGGAACTCTCTAACAAAGATCTGCAAAGATGTAGAAATAAGCAAATAATCCAGATTCTAGGATTTCTGAGGGAAACCCAAATGCAAAGAAACTGAGGGAAAGAGGATTTTGGAGAAGATCCTAAGATGAAATCTTCTCCCTTTAAGTCTCTTGGTTGGGGTAGTAGATCATAGATTACAAAATTTAAAGAAAGGTCCCTAATACTCATTAGCATTTATATAACTGCTTTGGGTTTTGCAAAACACTTTAAATACAACATCTCATTTAATCCTCATAACAAGCCTGTAAGATAGGTCCTTATGTATAAGCAGTTTATAGTCCATTAAGGGGATTACACAACCATGGAAAGGACATATATTAAATATTATTACTGTATACCATGTCTGAAATTAATTTACTTTTCTCCTTTACCTTTCCAATTCTTTATTATCTGTCAAGATCCTGGGCCAACTTCACTGTGAAACCTTCCCTGATCCTCTCCTGATCCTTTCTCAAGTACTGCTTCAGTACTCCTTTGGAAATATTCATTACATCTTTTATGCCCTAATCTACATTATTGTTATATATGTACATATATACATATAATATATACATATATATATGTATGTATCCAAAAAGAATCTAGGCTATAGGAGAAAAAGGACCCCATACTGATGGTGGAATGATCAACTGGTCCAATCATTTCTTAGAGAAATTTGAAACTATACTCCAAAACTAATTAAAGTATAAATAACCTTTCATCCAATGATACTACTGCTATGCATATTATATAAAAAAGAAAGAGGGGAAGAGTATATATCCAAAAAGTGTTTAAAGCTCTAATTTTTTGTAGCAAAAAGATTAGAAATCATGGGGATATTTATAAGTTTGGAAATGTCTGAGAAGAATATGGTATATGGATTTTTCTGGATTATTATACTCAAGGAATGAAAAATAACAGATTCTGAGAAACTTGGAAGACTTGTATATATGTTGATGTAGAGAGAAGAGAGCAGAACCAAAAGAATAATTTACAGTATGATCACATTGGTAAAGAAAATGCTATTTTAAACTGCTGATTAATGAAATAACTAATTAGGACTTCATAAGACCTATTTATACTTCCATTCTTACTAAAGTAAGTCTTATGTATAATTGCTGAACCACTGTCAGTTTTATCTGAAAGATCATGGGAAAGAAACAAAATAAATACAACATAATTCTAGAGTAGATCTTGGATAACAGTAGATATTAATCTTGGGGACCCAGATATGATGCTAATTGAAGAAGGAATAGAAAAGGGAATGAGAGATTCAGTGTGGTAGATATTAGAAAATAAGAGTTAAGTTGCCTGAGTTGACTCCACAAAGATGAGGGGCCTTAGTGCTCAAGATAAAAAGCCAATGATGTAAAAAGCTCCAGGATCAAAGGCATAGGTGTTCTAGAACTATTCCAAAGAATAGCTCAAATCCCACCAAAAAAAAAAGACCTAGACAATCAAGCATATCCAAGGGTACTGGAAGAGATCCATCAGTGAGACACTACAAAATATGTAACAGTTCATATGTTTGGAAACTGCAGATGTGAGTGTGTGTTATGTGTGTGTTATATGTGTGTGTGTGTGTGTGTGTGTGTGTCTGTGTCTGTGTATGTGTATACTCTCTCTTCAGGTCTAAAGCTCAGGGATGACTCTAGGCCTGGATGAGTTTTTTGGTCTTGATGTAAAGAAAAATAACACAAAAGGATAGCAGAACTCTCATCAAGGCCATCACATGAATGAACAGAGGGATTGATGCATGAATAGATGAAAAGTATTTATTAGCTGTATACCATATACAAAGTAGTTTTCTAAGAACTAGAAATACAAATGAAAAGTAAAAACAAAGTTCTGCCCTGTAAGAACTTATAGTTTTATAGAAGGAGAAAATATTTATAACAATAGCTTGCATACATGGGTGTCAGATCATGGCATTCTCACAACAATATTGAGAGGTAGGTCCTGTTGTTAGTTTCATTTTATAGATGTGGAAACTGAGGCAGACAATGGTTAAGTGACTTGTTCAGGGTCACCCAGATTTTAAAAAATATCTGAGGTTTCATTTTAATTCAGTTCTTGAGTTCAAGTCCAATACTCTTTCCATAGCATTGCACAGCTGTCACCTCATTTTGAAAATCTTAGAGACGTTGAATAGAATGATAGGTCAAATGACTGATGAATATTTTCTTTTTTTCCAATGTATTGATTTCATTATTACCTAAATACATGTTTAAACAAATTTAGCATTCTTTTTTTTATTTGAGTTCCAAATTCCCTCTTCTCTTTTCCCTACTCCTTGAGAAGGCAAGCAATCTATCAATTGTACATATGCAGTCAGGAAAAACATTTTTCCATATTATCCATGTTGCAAAAGAAAACACACACACAAAAATAGGAAAATGAAAAACATTTTCTTCAATATGCATTGAGGGTTCATCAATTTTCTCTCCAGAGATGGATAACATTTTTCTTCAGGGGTCCATTGGAATTTGCTTGGATCACTGTATTGATCAGAACATTTAAGTCCTTCATTGTTAATTAGTGTTAGAATATACTATCTGCAATCTTCTTCTGATTCTGCTCATGTCACTTTAAATGAATTAATATAAGACTTTCCAGGTTTTTCTGCAACTCCCTGTTCATCATTTCTTGTAGCATGATAGTTTTCCATCATAGCTCTTCCCCAGTGGATGGGTTTCCCATCAATTTCCAATCTCTGCTACCATAGGAAGAGCTTCAGTAAAAAAATTTTGTACAAATAGATCCTTTTTTTTTCTCCTTTTTCTCTCTTTGGGTTATAGACCTAATAATTTTACCCCCGAGTCAAAGGGTTTGCACAGTTTTATAGGCCTTTGGGTATAGTTCCAAATTGTTCTCCATGATGGTTGGACCGGTTTATAACTTCACCAGAAATACATTAAAGACTCAGGCTTTCTAGGAATGGGAGTGTTGATTTGATCCTGCTACCCAACAGAAGGCTGAAAGGGAGAAGGTATCTGTGGCCATAAGAAGAGTCCCATGCTCATGGCAAAAGGTTTGGAAATCACCCTAGATGATAAATTCTCACCAAGCAGAAGGACAAGACACTAAGATGGGAGCTAGGGATCTTGAGGGAAGTAGAGCACCAAGAACAGTAGAATATCATGGTGATGCTGAGAATAGCTTCAAATGACTGATGGTGGTGAGAAGTGGCCAACTCAGGTGAAGATGAAGAATGAAGGAACATGTTCACACATGACCTATGGCTCGTTTCATGTTGTGTGAATAGAGTTATTTGTTACAGGGTGAGAGCATCATTGGGTAATGATAGTGATATAAATATAAATATATATATATATATATATAAACATTTGTTTTAAGAATAAATGAATGAAAGAAACAAATGAAAAGAGGAGGAAATGATGGCAAAGTTCAGGAAATGGGAAGATAGAGGGAGCAATATCAGATAGAACACCTCAGGGTCTTTCTCTAGGGACAATTCTGGATACACAAAGCCCTTGTTGGCAATTTATTTAGTCTGTAGAGTAGGGGATTACTTGAGATATGCTGGTTCTGTCACTTCCACTTAAGGCTAAGGCAGGAATGTGCTGCCTAAGCATATTGATCTGTAAATTGGCAATTTAATATGGCTACTTTTTAATTACCTCAGGCTTTGTCTGGAGATTTATCCCTAAAACTCTTGGTAATCTCAGAAAATTCTGGTTGTCAGAAGGGGCAAGGCGTCTCTTTTATACAGTTCTCAAGGAGAAGTTTCAGTTGAGCCAGCAAGATGATAGCCATTTCAAACCCAAAGGAGGAGGAGGCACTGATCTCTGGTGGGCCAGAGTTCTGGAATGTGGCTCATTGGATCCTAGTATCTAAAATGAGTAATTTCAGGTGCCACCAAGGCTTAGAATCCTAGAACTAGAGCTGAAAGACAGAAACCAGGTCACCTAAAACCTTTATTTTACAAATAAGGGAACTGAGGTTACCTCTGAACTCAATCTCAAAGTCCTTGCCACTGTATCACACTGCCTCTAGAAAAGGAGCTTTTAAACATTGTGTATTATGTGTGCAGACACGCAGACATGTGTCTCCTTGATCCCTTAATAGTCTGGCAATGTTGTATATGTATTTAGAATCATAATCCTCAAAATTCTCAAATCATCAAGATTTTAAGACTATAATAATAACAACAAAACATAATCATAAATACATAAAATATCTAGGATAATAAAAGGAGACCAATTCTGTTTAAATGAGGAGCAATTTTCCCCCATCCAAGTTAAATCTATTCATTGGGTCCAAGAGAGCCTGCTCTAGCACAGTGGGACTAAAGAGTGAAAAAAGATGTAGGTGGTAGGAGAGTCGCCTATTTCCACCACTCTCCTCCCTTCCACAGTTTCCCATTTCCTTGGTTACTCCCTAAGTTGCTCCCAAATAACCTAAGAAAGAGAGAGATTGTCACAGCATGGTCAGTGAGATATTTCTAACAGACCTTGCCAATAAAGCTAATCCTTTTAATAATATGGGATATTTGAAGGCAGAAATGGTTTTTGTCATCAACCTCTCCACATTGGCAACTTGAAAGAAAAATCAGTCACAACCACCTCAAATTAAGACCCTTTGGTGCGAAGAGTCAGATGATCTGGGAATTGGACAAAGATCCCCCTCGCCCCCTCCCCGAAGGCCAGCCCAGAGAGACTGGGCACATACTTGGGGGCAGAGGGGTGGGGTGGGTACTGTTCTTCTAGGGAAGGAGAATGCAGTTCCAGTTGCCAGAAACCATTCATCAGCCTCTTGCAGAAAAGCCTGTCAGCTCAGCCTACAGGCCCCAAGCCAGGATGTCAGGATTTGGGCTCCAAGCCAGCCTGTCAGGGTTGGGGGCTGGTAGCCAAGCAGTGACTTTGATGTTTCAAGGGTTAGCCAACTGGTATGCTAGGGTGGCCGATCAGCTCTGAAACTGTACACCCTGCTCAAAGGTCACTAGTTCTGAAAGTAATCTGGCCGTTAGAGTATCTCTAATAAAAATGGCGGTAGACATTTGATATTGGGGGTTTTTTAAAGGATAGAAAGAAAAAGGAAGAAAGAAAGGAAAAAAGAAAAGGGGGAAAAGTTCCAAATTATTCCAGTATTTGTTTTGATTTAAATTTCCATTACACATGCTTTTCATTATACAACTCAATTAGTATATAAAAGATTTTCTGTTTAACATGTTTAAATGAGCATAATTGTTCAATTTGGAAAGATTACAATGCTTTTATTTAATTAACACTGCAATAAATACATCATTCAGTAATGAACCCCATACTTTTAGGCCATTAACCATTCAATAAATTTACAATATGGAAGGTTCTTTATGGGGAAGAAGATAAATAAAGCTATTTAAATGAATGTACAACAGCTATGATGCTAAGCAGCAAATTATAGCTTTGTGCTTCTCCTCCGCCCGAGTGGTACCTTGATTGCAAACATATGGGGATGTAATAAACACCATACATTTCGATTACGATTTGGAACATGAAAGATGTGAAGACAAAAAATTCCACCGGAGAAATGCCAATGGAATCAATGTCATCTTCCCCATCCTGGGACAAGAGGAAGATCGTTCTACCGGCTCACTGTCATCAGGCTTCTGAGATTCAGTCTGAGGATGGAGATTTCCAAATGCCAGGAAGTGAAGAAGACTAACCAAGATCCAATGGCCTATGAGACTGGTGATCCATCTGCCATTGGCCCAGGTTGAACAAAACTTCAGATGCTAAATTGCTCCAAGACTTAGTTTCCTCATCTCTAAAATGAGAAGAAGAAAAATGTCTCAACTTCACAGGGTAGTCAGGAAGCTCAGCTTCAGTGAGATTATATAGCAAACATCACTATGTAAACATTAGCTGTTGTCCTGACTATGACAGAATATTGGGAGGCCGGAGCACCAGCTCAGCTCCTGAGCCACTTGTAAAGACAGTCCTGACAGTGGGCAGGCTCAGCAACTCTCAGTGCTTGGAAGAAATTAGGAAAACTATGGAGATGAGGAATCCAGCCAATGGGAACTTATCCATTTTACTTTCTTCCTCCCACAATTTCACTTTCACCAAATGCACTTAGAATAATGTCCCTACCTAGAATGGAAAGCATAGTCGGTATATTCGGCACAATGTTGAGAGTGCCAGACCTAGACTCAGAAAGATGAGTTCAAATCTAACTTCAAACATTCCTTAGCCATGTGACCCTGGGCAAGTCACTTAGCCTGTTTAGACTCATTTTTTCTCATCTGTAAAATGATAATATTAGCACCTACTTCCCAGAGTTCTTGTGAGAAATAATGAGATAATTGTAAAGTACTTTATTACAGTGCCCAGCACATGGTAAATGTTATATAAATGTTAACTGTTACTATTATAATTAGTTTAAATGAATTACATTTCAATAAAGTTTTATGCTTTTCAATCCATTTTCCTATTTCATTGGATCCTCCCAATAACATCAGAAAACTTATAGGTTTCCCATTATTGTCCACATCGTATAGATGTGGATCTGATGGGCAGACTGGGGTCTTGGTGGACTGTAATCTCAGTGCAACTCTGAAGTCTGAGCTGAGGCAATATTAAGAGAGCCCAGAGCTGAGAGAATCTGGACAGACTCTTATTTTTTGTTCCATTCTAGCTATTACCTTTTAGAAGAGACTTTTAGAAGAGACAGAAGAAAGACATTCAGAAAAGTTTGGGAGGCTGGACGCTCATCTTATTATATTCTTGAAAAGAAAAACAAGCCATGCGTAATCGAGACTCTTAGTTTCATTCCTAATCCTTTTTCTGTCCTACTATGTATATAAAAGTTACCATTATATATGGTGTTTAGGTTTGGAACAAAAACATATTGAATAAAGAAAAGGGAGAAAGTAGATAAACTGAAGAGTATCCAGACCAAAATGGAGAGACCAAAATGCTGAAGGGATTCAAGGAACTAAAAGCAATTAGAAAATTAAGGCATAAGAAAGTAGCATCTTTAGATATCTAAGGGACTCTCATAGAGAATGAATGATAAAGCCTGCCAGATGCTCAGGATACCACAAAAGACAAAAACAGTCCCTGTCCTTGAGTAGCTTACATTTGGAGGGGGTTCACCTTACTGGTGAAGTGGATAGACTTCTAGGTTAGGCATAGTACCTGAGTTCAAATCCTTTGGTGGACACTAGTTATATGATTCTGAGCAAGTCATTTGAATTTTCTTAGCCTCAATTTCCTCTTCTGGGACAATACTTGTGCTTACCTCTTATTGTGAGGATAGAAATGAGGCAATATCAAATAAAGTATTCCATAAACACTAATTATCATCATCATCACCATCATCATCCCTACTACTACACCATATAGATGATGATGGTGATGATGATTAACAATTGGGAAGACAATACATATAGGAGACTGGTTACCTGGAAGGGATACTTTGGTCTGGAAAGGTACATGGTTAATGAATGGATCTATAAGAGAAGCAGAATGAAAGGGAATTTGGCTCGTTCTTCATGGCTCCAAAGGGTAGAACTATGATTAAAATGGAACCACCTACAAAAAGGTATATTTCAGTTCAACATAAAGAAAAACTTCACATCTACTGGAGCTGTCCAAAATACACTAATAAGGGAGTAGTAATTGTGTCATGTCTGGAGATCTTCAACAAGAACCTGAATGACAAATTGTTGGTAATAGGATACTATAGAGGAGCTTCCTTGAAATGGAAAGCAATCTAATATAGATTTCACATGTCTCATCAGGCACAACATCTTTCCATATTAGTCATTTTGTGAAAGAAATCTCAAATGAAACCAAAAAGAAGAAATTTTTCATCATGTGGCTCTAGGATTATCTTAGGGCATTTCACTGCTGAAAATGACTAAGACACTAACAGTTCATCAAAAAATATCCTTGTCACCATTTTCATGGTTCTTCTGGTTCTGTTCAACTCACTTTGCATCAGTTCATGTAAGTCTTTCCAGATTTTTCCAAAATCATCGAGCTTGTCATTTCTTAATTCATCTTAATCATATACCATAACTTGCTTAGTTTCCCAATTGATAGACATCCCCACAGTAAAGCCTTAATACCTGTTTGGTGAAAAACAGGTTGTCATCTATCCCATGACTTTGTTTGACTCTTACATTCTATGATTTGGACAGAAGCACACAGTGTATCTGTCAAATATGAGACTGACACAAAGCTAGGTGCCAGGAGGGAGAGATCATATGTTGGATAGCAGAAATGGTGACTCAAAGTCCCTTCTTTCACAAGCCAGACCTGAGAAGGCAAAATACAAAACAACAAATGGTAAAATTTTCCCATCACTGGATATGTAGAAAACTTGGTTTAGAGTACAAATGGAAGAGAAATTCCTTAGAGAAGCTGAGTCCACATAGTCCTGTCTGTCTGTCTGTCTATCTATCTATCTATCTATCTATCTATCTATCTATCTATCTATCTATCTATCTATCTATCAGTGATCTACCTATATATAGGTGATATCTGTATATATATCCATATATATATATATATATGTACACACATATATATAGGTGATCCACTGAGCCATACATACATACATGCACACATATATGTATTTGTAACTCCTCTCACTTAAAAAGTTTGAAGGACTTTGGAATATAGATATGAATATGGAAGAGATTAAGGATATGGATAGAGATACTATTTTTTCCCATTCCTGAATGATAGGACTAGATGGGAAGAGAGAAATAGCAACTTCTTTAAATTAAGCAACTTCTTTAGATTAAGAAATAATATGATGGTGTTTGATAAACCCAAAGATCTCAGCTTTTGGGACAAGAACCAACCATTTGACAAAAATTGCTGGGAAAATTGGAAGAGAGTATGGGAGAGATTTGGACTGGATCAACACCTCACATCCTGCACCAAGATAAATTTAGAATGGGTAAATGACTAAAATATAAAGATGGAAATTATAAGTACATATAAGAACATAGAATAGTATACCTGTCAGATATATGGAAAATGAAAGAATTTAAGACAAAGTAAGAGAGAGACAACATTATAAAATGTAAAATAAATTATTTTGATTACATTAAATTAAAAAGTTTTTTCTACAAACAAAACCAATGAAACCAAAATTAGAAGGGAAGCGACAAACTGGGAGAAAATTATAACAAAAACCTGGGACAAAGGTCTAATTTCTCAGATTTATAAGGAAATAAGTCAAGTGTACAAGAAATCAAAGCATTTCTGAATTGACAAATGGTCAAGGGACATGAATAGGCAGTTTTCAGATGAAGAAATCAAAACTATCAATAAGTACATGAAAAAGTGTTTTAAACCCCTCCTGATAAGAGAAACACAAATCAAAACAATGCTGAGGTACCACCTCACACCTAGCAGGTTGGCCAATATAACAGTAAAGGAAAATAATAAATGTTGGAGGTGATGTGGCAAAATTGAGACACTAATATACAGCGGGTGGAGTTGTGATTGATCCAACCATTCTGGAGGACAATTTGGAAGTATGCCCAAAGGGCTTTAAAAGAATCCATACTCTTTGATCCAGCAATACCACTACTAGGTTTGTACCCTAATGAGATAATTATGAAAAATGTTTGCACAAAGATATTCATAGCAGTGCTCTTTGTGGTGGCAAAAAATTGGAAAATGAGGAGGTGTCCCATCCCTCGATTGGGAACTGGATGAACAAATTGAGGTATATGATGGTGATGGAATACTATTGAGCTGTAAGGAATGAGGAACTGGAGGCTTTCTATATGAACTGGAAGAACCTCCAGGAACTGATGCAGAGTGAATTGAACAGTACCAAGAGAACATTATACACAGAAAGTGCAAAATTGTAGAATAATTCAATGTAATGGATTTTGCTACTATAAAACCATCCCACGGGACTTATGAGAAAGATGTTATCCACATCGAGGGAAAGAATTTGGGGAGTAGAAACACAGAAAAAAAATGACATCATTTGTTTATATGGATATAAGATTGGGGGTTTAAGCTTTGAAATATTGCTCTATTGCAAAAATGAAAATATGGTAATAGGTATAACTCAGTGGAAGTGTTTATTAGATCCAGGAGTGGGGAGGGAAGAAGGGAGGGGAAAAATGAATTATGTAAACATGGAAAATATTTTTAAAATAAAAAATTAAATTTAAAAAATAAGAATAAAAGAAAATAGAAGTGGTAAAGAGAATCTTGGGATCTTAAAAGAGAGCTGGCCCTGAAATCAAAAGACCTGATGTCTCAAACACACACACACACACACACGCTCAATGTCAAGGGAATTGAAGGAAGGATATCAGCACATAGAATGGAGTTGCTGTCAAGGATTTATAGGAGACATAGATAAGAGCCAAATAGCATCTGGGAGGAATAAGAAAAGGGTTCTTTAGCTCATTCTTGAAGTAAGCCACTGATTCTAAGAGGAAGAGGTGAGAAGGGAGACCATTACAAGTCTGGTGCCAGCCAATTAAAAGACTGGATAGGATAGAGGGTCATGGGTAGCATTTCTCCATTGTTAAGATTTCATGGATACTGGAAGGAGACAAACAAATGGAAAATGGAAAAGATCTATACAAGGTTTTATTTTTTTAAACTCTAGTAATTAAAGTAGTGGAAATAGCAATAGAAGAAAATTTAAAAAATATTCTGAGCAATGGGATTAGATGCAATATACAGAGTGATAGTCTATGCCAATGATATCATTTTGATAGTATGGAGTGATTCCAAAGTATAATATGATACCATATAGTATGATGTACAAAGTATAGTATGATAGTATGGAGTTTTCCAAAATATCTGAAAGAAGAGAGGGTTCCAGAATATTGGAAAAAACTCAAACTTTATCATCATACAAAACAAGAGACAGAGACTATTCATATGTACTCAATCACACGTCTCTACAACTTTTTTATTAGAATGATCTCCAAAGACATCAAGAGAATTTTTGAGGTTTTTCCTTTTTTCTACTTTTTTAGGAGAAGATAAATGGCATGTTTTTGCAAAACATAGTCAACAGTGGACCACATTTATATAGCCCTGCTATTGACTAAAAGACATAGAGAATTCAGTCTTACTGTGTATTTTGCTTATTGACTTAAAGAGGCATTTAATTTGATAAATCAAAATGTCTTAAGTGTTTTTCTCCCACAAGGAGTTTCCCATGCTGAGGTCAAAATTGCATACAATTCCTTAAAAATGTAATAACATTGTGAGTTCAAAATGAACTCTGTTCAACTATCCACAGATTAATAATATTGAGTGAGGCATAAACATATTCATCCAAAGTATTCTTGCCAAAGTCATGAAGAATGTCCTGAAGAGAGTGGAAATAGAAAATGTATTGCCCTTTCAAATGAGGGTCCTTGGCCGTTGGAAAGAGGAGCTTCTCTCCCCAGATGATATTGCACTGATTACAATGAACCATCTAGTCAAACTCATACATTGACATCCTTTCCCATAATATACTTGACAAATGGTCATCCAGCCTTTGCTCAAAGACCTCAAGTGAGTGGAAACACATGATTTTCCAAAGCAGCCCCTTCTACTTTTATATAGTTCTAGTAAGCCAAAAGTTCTACTTCTCAACTTCCACCCATTGCTCTGGTTTCCACTCCCCGAAGCCAAGCAGAAAAATGATGATGATGATGATGTTGATGATGATGATGATGATGATGATGATGATGATGATAATGATGATGATAAATCTTCTCTCCTCTCCATGAGATAGTCCTTCAAATGCTTGAAATCATTATCATACATCCCTGAGTCCTCTCTTCTTCAGGATAGTATCACAAGTTACTGGAAAGAAAAACTCTAATCTACTTAATTCCAGGCACTTTGTTTCTCTTACTGCATTTTAAAGTTGCATTAGGTGTCGACCACCATAACACTGTGAAATCAGAATGACTTGTAATCTCCTAAAACCGCCAGATCTTTTTCAAGCAGTCTGCCTCTTTCCAATCATATTTCCTCATCCAGTCTTTCCATTAAAAAAAAAAAACTTAAATGCAAAACTTTACAGTTGTTACTGACATGGTAGAGTGAAAAAGACACCAGTCTTGGGATCAAGGGACCTGGCTCCAACACTTGGACCGGTCCTCTGACTGTGAGCAAGTCACTTGGCCCATCTGAGTCTCTATAAAATGCAAAGTTGCCAATAAATTCCACTCTGCAAATGAAGAAATGGGCAGAGAAAGAAATCAATGACTTGCCTCCTCACCTAAAAAGCAACAGAGTGAGAATCCAAGTCACTTCCATCCTTTTCCAGTCACTTTCAGTTTCTTTCTCTTCTCTCATTCCCTTTTCCAATCTATCAATGAATTGAAATATCTATTATGTACCAAGAGGACAGAAAAACCTGAGGTCAAATTTGGCCTCAGATACTGTTAAGTATCTAAACTGTGTGACCTTGGGCAAATCAGTTAACACTGTTTGCCTCCATTTCCTCATCTATAAAATGAGCTGGAGAAGAAATGACAAAATATTCCAGTGTCTTTGTCAAGGAAACTGTAAATGGTCACAAAGAGTCAGACATGACTGAAATGAATGAACAATAGCAATGGATGTACCAGATATTGTGCTAAACACTGGGGAGTCAAATTGAGGCAAAAGACATTCCCTTGCCTCAAGGAGCTGCTTATAATCCATTTCTGCTACTTTTCACAGTTGTCTATTTCTCCTTCTCCCATGCCCATGCCTTAGACCAGGCAGTATTCTTCAATGAGCATCAGATATTCATCATGTCCATGGCCTCCAAGTCGGCAGAATTTAGAGATTTGCCTCTTCACCCCATGCAATTATCCAGGCAAATGTGATTAAGAAAGCAGTACTTGACAGTGAAAAGAAGACTTGATTTGGATACAAATTACCTGGTCTGGAATTCTACTTCCACTATTTAGTTGTGTCATTTCCCCTCTCAATGTCATTTTCTTTATATGTTCAATGGGGTGGGTTGAACTGAATGATCTCTACGGAATCTTTCATCGCTCAATGTATGATCCCATAAATATATAAGAAATGCAAGCAAGGTTTAGAGTTGATTTTGGACTGTCACCACTTCCATGTCCCACTCCATCGTTCCTAGGATGATCATGTATAGGAGAAATGTGCTGGAACTGAATGGAGATTCCTTTAGGTCTGAGCCTGGGCATTCTCAGGCTTAACTTCTTTGTGCATTATTTATAAAATGAAGGGATTGGACTAGATGGCTCCTGGAGTCTCTTCAGCTTAAGATCTCAAAGCTTCTGAGCCCATGAACTCAGCCCACGTCAGGTTCAATGACTTTCCTTCATCTTTTCCCTGACAAAAAGCCCTTGGGAAATCACTGAGTCAGTGATGGTTCATTGTTGCCCCATGGGGAACCCAAGGAAGATGGAGAAATCACAAGCCAAAATGACCTTTTTAGAATACATTCAAGCTTGTTAAGCATTTGTCTTATGCATGATCTCATACAAAGCTTGCCTCAGCCCTGAGAAAGAAGTTCAGTGGATAATAGGACCCACATACTGCAATGCAGCATCAGAATAAGTGACTCACCCAGGGTCACACAGAGAGTGAGAAAGGCAGGACTCAATACATGGTCTTTTTGACTGATTCCAAGTTGAGGAATCACAGGATCATAGATCCTGAACTAGACAGGACCTCAGAGTCCATGGAATACAATTCTATATTTATAGATGAGTTCATTGAAGGCTAAATGTCTAAAGCCAGAGGAATAGTATCAGATGTGGGATTTGAACTCAGGTCTCATGCTGTACCATCATGGTATCTACTTTGCCATTATATACATTGGATCTCATTGACTCTCCAGAGATCTGAATGACATTCTGAATTATAGTTCACAGGATCATAGACTTAGAGATGGGGAAGGGCTCTTAAAGAATATTTAATCCAATTTCCTCATTTCACAGATAAAGAAATTGAGAACCAGCCATGTGATTTGTCTGAAGTCATCCAGTTAGTAAGTCTGGATTCAAATCCAGGCTGTCCAACTCAGATGCCAATTTGACTTGCAGATCTCTAAAAGCATGCATGGGCTCTGCTCTCACTGAGATGCAATCTACACTCCCACCACGTGTCACAACATTTTGGTGATCCAAGAAGGATTTGAAATTCCAAAGCTCAATGGATGAGAGATGGGGGCAGAAAAGGAGGGGAGAGCAATAGTCAGGTTCCTAGATGAAGCTTCCAACCTCACAGAGTCTTTGCTTGCCAAAGATGACCACATAACCACTAGCGAAATCTAATTTGTGCAAATTCATGGGAAAAGGGGCCTCATTGTCAAACAGCCACTATCACCGGAGAATATTGACATGGTGGGAGCCTGTTTCCTAGGACAAAAGATCTCACTGGTTGGTTGGTTGGTTGGTTGGTTGGTGTTTAGCCAAATCTCTCCCTTCTTCTGGGCCAGATGGGACACCCCAAAACATGATGAAAATAGGGAGGGAGGGAGAAGAGAAGGAAAGAGAGGAGGAGGGGAACAGAGAAGGGAGGAGAGGAAAAACTAGCCAAATGTTTAGAAAAGCCATTCCTATTATGAATTGTAGCCATGTGAGAGACATGGCAAGGCACAACTGCACACAGCCTAGTTTGTCTTTTGTGACATCATGCAATGGCTCCTCATCACATGGTATATAATTTTCCTGTTACTTGAGAAATGAGGCCATCAGCTGCAATGAGAGCAATGGTATGGGAGTGGGAACTGTCCCAGATTTCCCCAAACCAAGCCCAATACAACAAATGCTTTCAATGTTGCTCTCTTGTAGGGTCCAGGGACGAGATCATTCTAACAGGTCCAGAACCAAGAATAACTTGAAAGGCAGCCTAGTGCAGTGTCTATAACACTAGGTTTTGATCTGGATTTAAATTATACTTCAGGCATATAGTCTCTGTGTGACCCTGGACAAGTCATGTGATTTATTTATATCTTGATTTTCTCTTCTGTAAAACCTGGAGGGTGGATTCAGTAACCTCTACAGTACCTTCCATATCTAAATCTATGATCCCAGTGGTAGAGAAAATAAAATACTCAGGTAGCTTGTCATGATGAAAAATTTCTTAACATTCTTTAAATCTGAGAAATTGTAAACATGTAAAACAGATTTCTCTGTCTTTCTCCTTCTCTCTGTTTCTGTCTCTTTATGTCTCTGCCTCCTTTTCCCTTTCCCCCCTCTCCCTCCTCTCTCCTGCCCCTCTCCCTGTCCCCCTCTCTCTCTTACCCCCTCTCTCTTTCTCCCTCCCCTCTCTATGTCTCTGTATCTCTCTGTCTCTGTCTGTATCTCTCTCTTTCCCTTCCCCCCTCTCTTTCTCCCTTCCTCTCTCTTTCCTTCCTTCTCTCTCACCTCTCTGTCTCCCTCCCTCTCCCTCTTTCCCCCCTCTGTCTCTGCCTCTCTGTCTGTCTCTCTCTCTGTCTCTCTCTCTCTCTCTGTGTCTCTGTCTCTCTGCCTCCCTCTCTCTCTGTCTCTGTCCCTCTCTCCCTCTCTCTCTGTCTCTCTCTGTCCCTTCCTCTCTGTCTCTGTCTCTCTCTGTCTCTGTATCTCTGTCTCTCTCTGTCTCTGTCTCTCTGTCTCTGTCTGTGTCTCTGTCTCTCTCTCTGTCTCTCTGTCTCTCTCTCTGTCTCTCTGTCTCTCTCTGTGTCTCTCTGTCTCTCTGTCTCTCTGCCTCTCTCTCTCTGTCTCTCTCTCTCTCACTCTCTCTGTCTCTCTTCTCCTCTCTTCTCTCTCTCTCTCTCTCTCTCTCTCTCTCTCTCTCTCTCTCTCTCTCTCTCTCTCTCTTTCTCTCTGTCTCTGTCTCTCCCTCTCTCTCTCTCTTTCTCTCTGTCTCTCTCTCTCTCTCTCTCTCTCTTTCTCTCTGTCTCTCTCTGTCTATCTCTGTCTCTCTCCCTCTCTCTCTCTTTCTCTCTGTCTCTCTCTCTCCCTCTCTCTCTTTCTCTCTGTCTCTGTCTCTCTCTGTCTCTGTCTCTCTCTCTTTCTCTCTGTCTCTCTCTGTCTCTCTCTGTCTCTCTCTCTGTCTCTCTCTGTCTCTGTCTCTGTCTCTCTCTCTCTGTCTCTCTCTGTCTCTCTCTGTCTCTCTCTGTCTCTCTCTGTCTCTCTCTGTCTCTCTCTCTCTCTCTCTCTCTCTCTCTCTCTCTCTCTGTCTCTCTCTCTCTCCCCACCCCCACCCCAGGAAGCCTAGCCACCTGTTTTTGTATATTTTCTAGAGTAGGGAAAAAATTCAGCCTCTTGTATGAAACTCCATTTTACCATTTGCAGGAATTTTTATTAAGGACGATTCCACAGTGAGACATAAATGTTTAACACGGGTTCTTCCCCGCCCCTTTCCCCCCTCCAGCCCGGCCTGTACTTTGAATAATGTAATGTCTGTCTTAAGCTCTGTTGATTTAATGGAGAAAGGGATTAGAATATTTTCAAATATCAGGAATACTCTGGTGGAGCAAAGCATTAAACCGTGTTCTAACTCCGCAAGCTGCTTCCTGTCTGAAGCCTCCGAAAGCTTTATGAGCTCACAACACATTTTTAAAATGTGACACGCAAACAGCGTCTCATTGAAACTGGATTTTTAATCCATTGAATTAGATAGGACAAAGCTTGCTCCTTCCCCGGTATTTAGAGGCTTTGCTTGTTTCTGGTCGATCCAGTCACGGGTTTGGTGGAGGGGGGGAGGGGGAATCCTGACTTTCTGCCCCCCCCATCCCTACCCTCCTTGTTCTGTCTCCTCAGACTTCTGCTTAGCCCAGGAGCCCGAGTCACCAGTTCTGGAGCTCCAGTGCCCTCTTGGACTCTGCTTCTGACCCGAGAATGCTGGCCAACTCATTAAGATTCTCTCACCAGCTCAGTTTTCTCTGAGATAAAGGGTTGTCCTAAGAGTCTTAGAGGGGAGTCCTGAGGGCAGAGTTCTAGAGGGGAGTCCTGAGGGCAGAGTCCTAGAGGGGTGTCCTGAGGACAGAGTTCTAGAGGGGAGTCCTGAGGGCAGAGTTCTAAAGGGGAGTCCTGAGGACAGAATTCTAGAGGGGAGTCCTGAAGACAGAATTCTAGAGGAGGGAAGAGTTCTAGAGGGGAGTCCTGAGGGCAGAGTTCTAGAGGGGAGTCCTGAGGGCAGAGTTCTAGAGGGGAGTCCTGAGGGCAGAGTTCTAGAGGGGAGTCCTGAGGGCAGAGTTCTAGAGGGGTGTCCTGAGGGCAGAGTTCTAGAGGGGAGTCCTGAGGGCAGAGTTCTAGAGGGGAGTCCTGAGGGCAGAGTTCTAGAGGGGTGTCCTGAGGACAGAGTTCTAGAGGGGAGTCCTGAGGGCAGAGTTCTAGAGGGGAGTCCTGAGGGCAGAGTTCTAAAGGGGAGTCCTGAGGACAGAATTCTAGAGGGGAGTCCTGAAGACAGAATTCTAGAGGAGGGAAGAGTTCTAGAGGGGTGTCCTGAGGACAGAGTTCTAGAGGGGAGTCCTGAGGGCAGAGTTCTAGAGGGGAGTCCTGAGGGCAGAGTTCTAGAGGGGAGTCCTGAGGGCAGAGTTCTAGAGGGGTGTCCTGAGGACAGAGTTCTAGAGGGGAGTCCTGAGGGCAGAGTTCTAGAGGGGAGTCCTGAGGGCAGAGTTCTAGAGGGGAGTCCTGAGGACAGAGATCTAGAGGGGAGTCCTGAGGGCAGAGTTCTAGAGGGGAATCCTGAGGGCAGAGTTCTAGAGGGGAGTCCTGAGGGCAGAGTTCTAGAGGGGAGTCCTGAGGGCAGAGTCTTAGAGGGGGTTTCTAATGGAGAAGCCAGTAAGAGCTCAATTTGGAATCAGTTTCTTGTTTAAACTCTGCAATCTCCTATAGGTTTGAGTTGAGGCAAATCCCTCAAGCTTTGTAGGCCTCCACAGGCCCTCAGCTAGAAAAGGAGAGGCTTGGGCCACAGGGGGCTGCTCTGAAGCCCCTTCTACCTAGAAATCTGGGATCTCAAAGGACCTTGCCAAAGGGAAAGTGATTTCTTTTTCAATATAAGCTCTTCCAATTGTGTTATGGTTTTAATGGAGACACTGTGGCTAGAGGGATATTCTTAGAGTGAGGTGGGCCTGTGTTGAAGTTCTCTCTGCTCTGTACCAGCTCTGCCTAGTCTCTTAAATTCTCAGGACCTTCTGGAGTCTCTCCAAGGCTTTATATTGCAGAGCAGGTGCTGACCTGCATTGAGAGAGTTTCCTGACTGGGAATTCCCAGCACCATTGAAATCCCAGGTCCTGCATGCCAGGTGGACAGAGCACTTGGCCTGGAGGCAGGAATATCTGAGCCCAGATCCAGCCTCAGATACTACCTGTCTGCTCCTGGGCAAGCCACTCCACTGCATTTTACCTCAGTTTCCTCAACTGTAAAATGGGAGTGCTAATAATCGTCCTTACCCCTTAGCGTTGCTGTGAGAATTGAGGACAGGTTCTGGCACAGGGTAGATGCTCGGTAAATGTTTGGTTCTTTCTCACCTCATCCCTAAGGATACTGACATCAGTTTGTTTATAAAGATTCCAACCTATGTTTAGGTATAGATAACAGCATACTCTCATGCCTGGAATCCCTTTAGAAAACTGCCCACTGCTTTGAATCCATTGCTTTTTGGTATTATTTTACGGCAGAGCTACGATCTTAGCCAGAGAAGTGGCCACAACAAAGCAGAGAGGATCCCAGACTGCCTTTGCCCTGGACACTGCGGGCCCCACCTTGTTGCAGGTGGCTAAAACAAAACGAAATAAAAATCTACAGTAACAACGGCTGCCCTTTTTAGAGCTCTTTAACGTTTTGGAATCATCTCCTCACTGGCAGGTCCCAACGACCCTGGGATGGAGGTCCACAGCTCTTCCCCCTACTTTACAGCCAAATAAAACTAGAATGAACCAGTGAAAATCTGAAAGTCACAGGATTTGAACCCAGGTCTTGCAAGCCCTAAAATGCAAGGTTCTTCCTTCTGCACCACACTGCCTTTTGCTCTGTCATGAGGATTCTCAGGGGTCCAAGGCTAGATTCTAGAGGGTCCATGAATTTGGAGGGAAAATTAGAACGTTACTAACCACTGCCTGAAACAGAGCATTCCCTTGAGTTATTTTAAAGCATGATTTGAAGAAGAGGTTCCAAGGCTCCACTAGACTGATGGAGAAAGAGAAGAAGAAGAAGAAAAGAAGAAGAGAGAGGAAGGGAGGAAAGGAGAAAAGAGAAGAAGTAAAGGGTCCAGGACTCACTCCCAAAGTTAGGCTCTCTAGAAATGAGCACGCTGAGCTGCTAGTGGCAGGAAAGGGGGCTCTAGGAGATGCCAGCTTGGAGAAGGCAATGGGGGAGGGACAGGCCTTCAGCAGAGATGAGAGCCCTGCTCTGGGGAGGATGAGGGGGAAGAAGGAAAGCCAAGAACCTGGGACGAAGGTGTGAATGGCAGATTTCACAGGGAGCATGTCTGAAGCTGTCCAGAGGGGTCCCAAGAGTTAACCAGGAAGGTACACAGGGGAGGGGGGAACTAGAGCAGAGAGAACAAGAAGGGGAAGCAAGTCAGGCTGGAATCACTTTATTTTATAAAGAGTTTATGAGGCGTATCAGGAGGCACCCTAACCAGCAGGGACTGGAATGTTTTCTACCTTTCAAGGCAAAAGTCATACAGCAGGCAGTGTGTGGGTGAGGCTTGGCTTGAGTCTGGCGGCCCCCCCTCCAGCCTTCGGGGCCACCTGGCTTCCTAGGGTGTAACATGAATCTCAGTGTGGTCCCTCTCCAGCACGGATCCCGGCTTGGCTGCCTCCAGCCCTGCATCTCGGCTCCCTTATCCTCTCTCCTGGGCTGTCCAGCATCCCTAGGGCTCATGGGCTCCATAAGAAAGCAGAGAGGACCTGGCTGTGTGGTCAGGGAGGGACTAGCACTGGTTTCCACACTGGATTCCTGAGCACACACATACAGAGACACAACCGACACATTCGTTGTAGAGCAAAGGTCTCAACCCGTTTTCTATTAGAGACTCCTTGGAGAGTCAGCCTGGTGGAACCTGTGAACCTCTTTTCGGAATGATGCTTTTAAATGCATAAAATAAAACATAGAGCATCGCCAAGGCAACTCATTACATCCAAATATAATCCTGCCCGTAGACTCTAAATGATCACCCTGGTGCAAACCTCAACAACATGGAAACAGGTTCTGATCAAGGACACATGTAAAACCCAGTGGAATTGCGTGTACGCTATGGGAAGGGGCTGGGGGAGGGGAGGGAAGAACATGATTCTTGTAACCAAGGAATAATGTTCTAAATTGGCTAAATATAATTTTCAAAAAATAAAATATTATTCAATATTTTTTTTAATGTCCGTGGACTGCAAGCTAAAAACTACAGCTCCAAAGGGAGAGGAGTCAGAAAGATCATCCTATTCTTTATCATAGGGAGAGGAAGGTCTTAACTTGGAGCCTCTGAGCTTGCTTAAATTATTTTTATTATTGTTTCTCAATATGATCAAGTTCTGTAAATCTGCATGTTTTATTTTGTGCACTTAAAAAATAATTCTAGGAAAGTGTCCATAGACTTTATTGCTCCAGAACTCCATGGCATAAACATGAAGAACTCATGCTATTGAAAGAGATGAGAGACATAGATGAGGTATTTATAAATAAAATAATAATAAGGGAGGAGAGGGGAAAAAAAAAAGAAACCAATCCTTATAATTATGTGATGTTAAAAAGTACCATATTTGTAATGCATTGCTGGTGGAGTTGCATTCTGGAGGGCAATTTGGAACTATGCCCAAAGGGTGCTAAAAGACTGTCTACCCTTTGATCCAGCCATAGCACTGCTGGGTTTGTTCCCCAAAGAGATGATAAGGAAAAAGACTTGTACAAGAATATTCATAGCTGCGCTCTTTGTGGTGGCCAAAAATTGGAAAATGGAGGGGGCGGTCCATCAATTAGGGATTGACTGAACAAATTGTAGTATCTGTTGGTGATGGAATACTATTGTACTGAAAGGAATGATGAACTGGAGGGATTCCACGTGAACTGGAAAGACCTCCATGAACTGATATAGAGCGATAGGAGCAGAACCAGAACATTATACACAGAAATTGATATATCATGGCACAATCAAATGTAATGGATTTCTCTACTAGTAGCAGTGCAATGATCCAGGACACTCCAGAGGGACTTGGGAGAAAGAATGTATCCACATCCAGAGTAAGAATTGTGGGAGCAGAAATGCAGAAGAAAAACATAGGATCGATCACGTGGTTTGATGAGGATAGGATTGGGGTTTTCATGCTAAATGTTCACTCTATTGCAAATATGAATAATATGGAAAAAGGTTTTGAAAAATGATACACATCTAACACAGTGGAATTGCCTGTCAGCTCAGGGAGCAGAGAGAGAAGAGAGACAGAACAGAAAAGAACATAAATCATATAACCATGGAAAAATATTCTAAACAAATTAATTTTTAATACCATATTTGGTATAAATGGGTCCAATGGAGTTTGGTGAATGATGTCTTTCATGAGAGATGGAAGAGCGGTATTGATTATTACTATGTGCAAGGGCTCTTACTGGACATATACACTTAGCTGTCTCATCTTAATGTATGGTTGACCTTGGGTTTTCAATAGAGCACAAACTAATGTGGGTTCTACCATGTTAGAAAGCCTTGAAGTACAAGGAAAGAATTTATGTCCATTTTCTGAAGGCTATCCTACTGAAGTTTTGGGGTTTTTTAAGTATCTATGTAGTCAAATGTGAACTTAGATTTAGATTTAATTTGAGGGTATTTCAGAGTTCTTTCTAGGATATGCTGATTGCCTCATTCTTTGCCCAGGGTGTTGGCACTTAAGCTACAATGACTTTCATAGCAAATACTCATCATGTACCTTGCAGCCCAGGAGGACCAAGGACCGATCTCATGAAATGACTTATCTTGTTGACTTTGGACCTACAACAAATCCAACTCCACTAGCTTCTTTATTTTTTTTTTCTCCAAGGAGAAGCTGTGACTCATCCTTCCATTTAACCACAACTCCCTTGGGTCATCTGGTTTCTTTTATAATGAAGTTGTCAAGATCAAGATAATTACACTTTTCTCCACAGTATTTCCAGCCACTGGTCATTATAGATGGATCTCATGTACAAAGTAATCTTCATAAACAATCTGGGGCTTCTTGCTTGTGTATGGGTTAGCCTAGATGGCCTCTGAGATCCCTTCCATCTCCAAGATTCTGCTCTTGTGTAGCAGCTCCCAAAATGATAAAAGACCTTAGTGGAAAGCCTTTGACACAATAGGAGAATCTATGGGAGGACAAGGGCAAAATGGGCACTGATTGAGTCAACATGCCAAAGAACTGAAGAAAGTATTTTCCTTCATGGGGTCACAAAACCATTAAACTATAGAAGTCTAAGACTCAGAGTCAGAGACCTAGAAAGTGGGATGGGGGGGGGGGAGAAATGAGCATTTATTAAGCACCTACTATGTGCAGGCACTATAATAAATATACCATAATTAAAAAAATGTTATCTCATTTGATTTTAATGGCAGAGTAGGGTATGGGGGAGGAAGTTGACCCCTAGAAAGAGAAGAGAAGCCTCAGGCCCCAACTCTTTAAAAACCTATTTCTCAAAGCCAGGATTCTTTGAGTAGAAACTCTTTGCATCCTACTAAACAAAGAACCAATAACAGCTGCCTTGAACTTCTGTACCCTTCCCAGGTCCCCGCCATGGGCAGACTTACAAAGTCCTTACACCTCTAAGCTACCCACGGTGGTGAAGTAAGTATGATTTCACCAATGGTCATGGTCATGCATGAATGATGTAATCATGAGGAAATGAAGGAGAGCACAAAGGGGAAGCTGTGTCCTGTAGGTGGGCCCCACTTTCTCACTCGCTCTTTTTCCCAGGCCCTCAAGTGGGAGGGGTCATGGATCTAAGCTTCCCTCTAGTAGAAGGGGACAATGCATTAAGTATGGCTGGTCCCATCAAAGCTTCCGACTCGCTCTGTGTGACCCAAGGAGCCTGACATCCAGGTGGCCTAACTTGAGACTGGAAGAAAACAAATAGCATCATGAGCCATGAATGGGCTTTCATCTTCCCACAGAGGATCTTGCTCTTGTCTTTTTTAACACAGCCTTCAGGAGAAACAGTAGGTCCCTGTTGGGGAATAACTGAACACCCCAGTACTCAGTTTCTGTTGATCCATCTCTTAAAGGATTGAGTTAAAGGGGCCCATGTCAACCAAGGTGCCCACTTTGCCTTTGAATATTCCTTCCCTATTGAAGGCACTGTAGAGTGAAGAAGACTTCTGATATTGAAGGAAGAAGAAACTAAATGATGTTCCTACCATTGTTAGTATGGCAAGCAAGGAGAGACATAACGACATAGTGGAGAGAGCAGGAGTCAGGAGGGTCTACATTCATATCCTAACTTGGTTACTGACTGTCTTGGTGACCCTGAGTGAGTAGTTCAATGTCACTTAGCCTCAGTTTCCTCATATCTTAGACAAGGATAATTTTTCTAACATCAAAGACTGTTATAAGGAATCCAAGAGAATAATATTTATATGCAAAGCACTTGGAAAACTTCCTTTTTTTAAAAATCCAGACATGATTTTATTGCTCTTGGGAGCTCCCAGAGAATAAGATCCTTCTACTAATGCAGAACAATAACTATTCTGTGGGTTATAGAGTTGCCTGGGACATGAAAAGTTGTGACATCCCCAGAGTCACAGAGCCTGCTGGCCAGACTGGTGGGTAACTCAGTGATTACTTACATCTGGGCTTGTTCCAATCATCTTCACTTAAGTGTGGTTCCCACCTTCTGCAAGAAGCCCTTCCTGATCTTCCTTCATGCTCATGCCTCCCCCAAGGTCACTCCAGTTTATCCCATGTCTATCATGTTTGTAGCTGTTGGTATCTTTTCTCCCCCCTTAGATTGGGAGCTCCTGAAGAGCAGGGACTACTTTTTGCCTTTCTTTATTCCTCAGGGCTTGGTACAGTGCTTGGCACACAGTAGATGCTTCATAAATGCTTGCTCACTTGACTTGAATCTTAGTCCTTGGCCATGTCCTCGCCAGTTGCTCTGCTGCCTAAACCATAGACTATAGCCTAGAGGGGACACCGAAAGTCCTCTAGTCTTGAAAGACTGGTCAGTATTGTGACGAGCACAATGCCAGAGTACTCAAGATGAAACATGCCACCCCTCCCGGTGAGAGAGACGCGATGGGCTCGACGTGCAGGATGAGATGCTCAACGTGAAGGACACAGCCAAGCTAAGGACTCGTTTGACTGAATATGGATCCCCTTCTTCCCCATATGATGGTAGAATGGGAGAGAAGGGAGATACATGGCTTTTACAGGACTCTTAAGTTCTTTGTGACCTTGTTTATCATGAGCAGGACACCTCCTGCCACTTCAGAGGATCTAAAGTTTTTCCGCTATTGGATTAGTCCTTTCCGCTCTGCAGCCTCTGTGTTCAGATTCAAATCCTGTGTGCTCAAATACTCTTCTTGTCTTTTAGACTTCGACCTTGAAATGTTCCAGTCGTGTTCTCTAACAGTGCCACCGTGTCTGGCTAGCGGTTCTAGAACTGCAAACAAACAACGCTGCCACCATTGCGCTTGAAAGGGGTAAGTAAAGGAGTTGACTTCCATTTGGTTCCACTCATGATCCCGGCAACATTCCAAATCAACATCCTCCTCCCCGGTCACTATTCACCTCTGCGTGTGCGTGTGTGGTTCATACAGAGATGTGCACTCACACAAACATGTGCCTGCTACATAAGTGCATTTACTAGATGTGTTCAATGTGTGTGTGTGCACGAGTATCTATGTACATAAACATGTGAATATACACACTCATCCCTGATTAGAAATCTAAGTTCACTGAAGACAAGTAACCTTCATTCATGCATGCACACATTATATGTGGCCATATATGCACACGTGGATCTATAGATGCACACACATATTATGTGCATGTAGATATATGTGTGCCCAGACTAGCACAGTCCTGACACATAGCAAATTCTTAAGTTTGGCGGTAGGTTTTGGGTGGTGGCTGTTTGTGTCCTGACTTTCCAGCAGGTGCCAGAAGTGATGCTTGAGCGCATCGTGCTGGTGTCAGACTAGCTGTCTCTCCTCCCCTCCCCGTTGCCTCCCTTTCCAAATCTTTTAGAGCTCGACACGTCCATGGAGGTGATTGTCATCACGATCGCTGTGGCTCTTCTAACTTCTTTTACGATGGAATCCCAAGAGAGAAGGTCCCAGAACAAGTCCCTGTCCTGGGCTCATTCTTCTGTGGTCCCAGGAGGTCCCTGCTCCAATGGAACACTCCTACCTTGCTGCGGTCATTTGGGCATTCTTCTGCTCCCTCAGCTGAAGTGGGGCTTGGGGTGCTTGAGTTTTGCCAAATGGTGCCACTCTCTGCATCCTGCTAGAAGTGCATCTCCCAGCTGGCCAGAGACTAACTTGCTGCTTGATTTAGGAGCTGACTGAACAGGAAGGCTCCAGGGAGTCCCAAAGGAAAACTGCATAAGCCTATACATGGCAGGAGAGAATGTGAGTCCATCAGAAAGAATATTGATTTTAGAGCCTGAGGTCCTGGGTTCAGATTCCTGCTCTTGTACTTACTCCCTGTGGGACCCAAGGCAAGTCTTTCCCCCTCTCTGGGCCTTCATTTCCTCATTTGTAAAATGAAGGGATCAGATAAAGTGACCTTTAAAGGGCTCTTCCAACTCTGATCTCTGGGGCCTTAGTTCCCAGAAGTCCCTGCTCTTGAGGGTCACTTTGTGAGATAGACACTGAGGGTCCCTTAACCACTGGGCAAAAAAAAAAAAAAAGCTACATGGAGAATAATCTGAAGAAATGCCATCCACAAAATAAAACACTTATAGGAGTGAAGGGCATTGCAGGAAATGGATTGGGGGAGGGCTGAGGGAGGGCTGGGAGAGATGAGAAAAGCAAGAGAGTGGCTTTGATAAGCCCAAGAATCTTAGCAGAGATGCAACCCTGTGGTGGGTGTCTGAGGGGGAAAGGGGAGGGGCGCCCATTCAGAGTAGAGTCATTTGGCTGCAGTTCCCAGAGAGGCAGACATCCCCCTTCAAGCTTGGAGAGAGCAACTAAGGAGAATTTGGGGAACTCTCCAAATGGTCCTGCCAGAAGCCTTCACCTCATGTCATCAAATCCAAATATTTGCCTGGTTGGACTCCATTGATTCCTGCCCCCCAGAGCTGGTTTCCTTATCAACTATTCCCCAAATCAGTTCCCACACAGCTAGCTATCAGACTAGGGGCAAACAAAAGCCTGAAGATTTGTTTCAGCACGTGTGTGTGTGTGTGTGTGTGTGTGTGTGTGTGTGTGTGAGAGAGAGAGAGAGAGAAAGTGAGAGACAGAGACAGAGACAGAGAGACAGAGAGACAGAGACAGAGAGACAGAGAAACAGAGACAGAGACAGACAGAGAGACAGAGAGACAGAGAAACAGAGAGAGACAGAGAGAGATAGAGAGACAGAGAGGAAGAGAGAGACACAGAGAGAGAGAGAGAGACAGAGAGAGAGAGAGAGAGAGAAACAGACAGAGAGAGAAAGAGACAGGGACAGAGAGAGAGACAGAGACAGAAAGAGAGACAGAGAAACAGAGAGAGGCAGAGAGAGGCAGAGAAAGAAAGAGACAGAGAGAGACAGAGACAGAGACAGAGAGACAGAGAGAAAGTGAGAGACAGAGAGAAAGAGAGACAGAGAGACAGAGAGGCAGAGAGAGACAGAGAGACAGAGAGAGAAAAAGAGAGACAGAGAGAGACAGAGAGACCTCACACAACCCAGACATCCCTACATCCACCCTTCCCAGTCTGGTCTGAACTGGGGGAGTAGCTGAGACAACAGAGCCTAGCCAATAAAATCCTTTAGCCATTTCCTAGGAGACAAGCACATGCTGTAGCCACAGAAACACGAGTGTACACAGTGGACTTAATCCTCTCCCCATAAAACACCTGCAACATTTCCATGGCTGTTGGGAAGGGCTTTGTCCAACCTCCCCCAGCCCGAATTAAACACTTCTCTAAGCCAGTTCTTATGGTAACAGCAGCAATCAGAAAAGATGGTGGAAAACCTTTGGACAAAGGGCAGAGTAATCCTGGACATTACCAAGACAAAGGAGATGCCTTCTTTCTGGGAGGGAGCAGGGTCTGACAGGTTATTAAGGAGGGTCCCACCCCCGGGTGAGTTTTCAGATTGTCTGGAGCCCTGCACCCTGCCGGAGGGAGGCGGACTTGGGAACTTGCTTTCTGGAAACTCCAAAAGGGCCACAACGTGCGTGAGTGCAGGGATACTGAGCAAAGAGAGGAGATTCCGACATGTTCCTTGCCCAGAATGACGCACTGTAGTTTCCAAGCCATTCAGATTAGGATGAAAACAAATATTTGCATCTTCAAGGGCAAGATAGAGAGATGGAGAAAGGAAGCCCAGGGGTGCCCGGGCTCCAGTACTCATTGCAGCCCGCAGGAGGGAAGACCCTCACACTTCAACAAGCATTTATTAAGCGATGAGTTACCATGTGCCAGGTGGAGTGCCCAGTGCTGGTTGTCTGACCGCACCCAAAGATGCTGGACGTGATCCCAGCCCTGCCACCATTCCAGGGACCAGACTCTCTCCTGGTGAGGTGGAGGGGGCTCACCGTCCAAGACGCCCCCCCTTCCCCCTGCAGGGGATCCCAGATCATCCTTGAAACCATCACCATCTCAGCTCCTCAGAGTCCTTGTTCTCTCATGACAGGCATGTGGCAGACCCAGAGGGTGCTCTATCTCTGATAATCGAGACTTAAGGCCTGCGAAGTGAAAGGCTATCCTTCCATAACCTGTTGTGCCTGCCCAGGCAGCCAGTTAGAAAAAAAAGTGCAGAAGGAAGAGCAGCTTTAGGGCTATCTGAGCATCCTAACGTTCAGTTCGCCCTTTTACCCAGAGGTCAGTGCTGCTAGAATTCAGCCCATTTATCTGTACGGAGTTCCCTGGCTATGGTTTCCCTGCATTTATAACACCACCAATAGGGCATCGCAGTTCAGTGCGAAGAGCTGACTTCCAGGTAAGACTCCACTTCCCTCCCTCCTCATCAGACTTCTCACCAATTCCCTTGCTTCTAAAACCAGAGATCATCCTTTGAATACTTAGATGTGTTTATCTCCAATTCTTCTGGCCTGTCACTCTGCCACTTTGATTGGTGACTGCCTCACTTGACCCATTATGTTAGAAATAATATCCCCAGACTTCACCCCCTTCCCTAACTTATCTTCTCACCAACTGCTTTGTCCTTCCCTTTTTCCTTCCTAGGGCCATGATCGAATCAATTCAGCCATTGCTTCTGGAAAGGGTGTCCCTCGTTGCCTCATTTCCCATGACCATTCCTATGACTTTCCCCCAAAGGACCTCCCTCTCTGATCACCACTCCCCTATGTGCGTTCCCAACTCAGAGTCTGAGGCTCTATTCACTACATCAAGTCATTGAGGGGGAGGATGAGGATTTCGTTGAACAAACTTGGGAACTCACATTGCAAATCTGCTCCCAACAGTAGGCAGAAATAGGTGGCTGAGGCTATGCCTCCAACTTGCTAGGGCTATAGCTCTGGGGAGGCATCACAGTGCTCTTCAGTGGTTTCAGTCTCCATCCCAATAGCAACTCTATCTTTTTCATCTAATTAAGGAGATGCTTAGCGTTGTACCAGGAAGCTCCAAGGGGCAGCTTCCTCATCTAGGAAAAGAGTAAAATAATGTGTTCATGGTTTTATTGGGTTGTGAGCCCTAAAGATATGGGTCTGTTTACTGACCAGGGCTTGAAAATAAAGGAATGATGAACTCCTGGACAGAGATGGGATAGGTCTAACCAGGTCTAGCAGCACTACCATCCCCTTGAGCTATCATCCTTTATGGCACAGTAGAAAGATGGTGGATGAGGAGCCATATATTCTTGAAGCACATTATCATGCTATCAACCACCTTCATGACCTTGAGCAAATCTACTCCCCTTTGGGGGCCTTAATTGTTTTCATCCATAAAACAAGAGAGTTGGAATAGACTGGAATAAATCCATGTTATCTCAAAAAATGTGTGATTGTGATATTACCTATTCACAAACTCAGAGTTAAGTAAGCCTTCCACAGAACCTGCTTCCACATCCCCAAATTACCAGGGATCTCTTAATCAGCAGATTCCATAGCCTTTTTCTGGCCTCCTTCCTCTTGCCCTCTGTAGGACTTGGTGTCATTAACCACTGTCTTCCTGGTGGGTCCTGCCTTCTCTCGGGATTTTTCTGACATGTCCCTGTCCTAGATCTTTAGCAGTTTGCCCATCAATTCTTTCTCATTCTCCTTTGCTGGGTCTCTATCTATCTCTTACCTCCTGTAAAAATTAAAATTAATATACAATAATTTCAAATTTTATAAGATTTATTAATAATGACTAGAAGTAACAATATAAAACCACGTGTCCATAGATAGTCTGTCTGTTTAAACGGCCCACTCCACCACAGTTGCCAATAAGAAGCAAAGAGGTCTAGACACGGAACTGCTCCCAAGTTATCTTCTGTCTTACATCAACACATAATGACAGGAAGTCAGTGGGTTCCTGGGAAATGTAGTTCAAAGGCACAAGATTTCCAATTACACACTCCTAATCATGTGAAACTTTTTCCTGGACCCCGTTTTCTTCTTTCTCCAAGTGATCTCTTTATCTCCCTTCTGTTTAAGTATCATCTCTGTGTCTATGGATGGAAGATCTGTTCATCTACCTCCAATATCTCCTTTGAGTTCCAGTGTTGGTTAACGACTGGGGCCATTTTGAAGGCATGTCTATTAGGCATATTATTAGGCTCAATATGACAAAAATATTATCTATCATAACATCACCCTGCTCCAACCTATCCTTCTTTCTAACCTCTCTACTTCTGGTGGGGACAGCTTTGCATTGCCATTTACCTGGGCATAAAAACTCAGCCATCCTGTTTTCATTCTCCCTCCACTGTTATTTGGTTGGTTGTTGTCCTTCATAGTCAAAGATGACCAATATGAAATCTCTGCTGATGTCTTTTGGCTTGTGCATGTATTCGATTGAAGTGAGACAGAGGTGCACAGAGTAGTCAACCTCACTTTCCAAGAGTCATCAAGTCCAGTGGCAAGACAAAAGTCAAGAGAACTGGTGATGGCTCAGGATGCCATGGATGACCTTGACTTCTTTGATGTCTAATAAAACTCAAAGTGCCCACATCTGCCACCTTCAGAGTTGTTGGAACAACTTGTTCTCATTCACCCCTTCCACCAGGGGAAGTCTTCATGTACACACAGTCCTAACTCACCAGCAGGTTTGAGGACTCTTCATTTTCTTCAAAAAATGAGCCTGTCTACCTAGACACTTTTTCAGTGTGGCCACTGGGCCACAGGTGAGAGCTGGATGGTAGGAGGACCCCAAAGAAGGAGAGAAGCCCTGAAAAGGGATCAGCAAGCCCTCAGCCCAGAGGTGCTGGTCTGCCCAGAACCCCCATACTTAGTCACTTGCCAATTCTTGCTGATTTTGCATCATTTCCTCTGAAGTTACTATGATACTAAATAGGATAGACTTGGCAAGACTTGTCCCTCATGTTTCCTTCCCTCCACTCAGAAAGTCACCACCCTTACTCAGGCCTTCTCCACTACTTTCCTAGATGATTGCGATAGCTTCCATATGTCCCTGCTCCTACCCATCTAACACATAGCTAGCTGCTGGTGTTATTTTGTGCATGTCCCATGCCTTCTTAAAGAATCCTAATGGCTTCCTATCAATGAAGATCCAACACAAAGCCCTCTGCTTGGCATTTAAAGCCCTCAGCAACTGCACAGCAAACAATCTTTCCAGGCCAATTATATACCCTTCCTCTTCACCAGCTCTACATTCCAGCTAAATTGCCCCATTAGCTATTCCTCCTATATGACATTCAATCCACCACATCCATGCCGTGATCTAGACTGTCCCCCATGTCTAGAACCTTCTCTCACCTTGGCTCTATTTCTTAGAATCTCTGATTTCCTTCAAAGCTCAGTGCAAGTAGCTACTAGTGCTTCTCTGTCCAACAAAAATCACTTTGTATTTGCTCTGTAGAGGCACGGGAGATAGACCAGCAAAGCCTAGAATCAGGAAGACAAGTTGAAACCCAGTCTCGTGCTTTTATTGGCTGTGTGACTCTGGATGAGTCACTGAACCTGGTTTGCCTCAGTTTCTTCATCTGTAATATGACCTGGAGAAGGAAATGACAAACTACTCCATTATCTTTGCCAAGAAAATGCCAGATGTGGTTATGGAGAGTCAACATGACTGAAATGAGTGAAGAACAAATGCAGTCTGTATTTAACTACCCTTCAAACAACAAGCATTTTTAAGTGCCTACTATGTGCCAGGGACTGGGGATACAAGTACAAAGAAGAAAACAATCCTGACTGAAAAGGTGTTTGAATAGGGAAGATGAATGCATGTCTTTTGCTTGCTCTGCTTGAGTGGGACCGAGAGGGTCCTGGCCTTCCACCATGCCCCTTCCCAGCTTCCTTCCCATATGGGCAGTCCTAAGCATGGCACACAAGCCCCATCTCCCCACACCCATTGCCCTGTCCCAGGAGTTGCCTGGTGAGAGTCCACGGTGCCCAGATGGGTCTACACTGCATCTCTCCAGATGGATTTATCCTGAGTACAAGATGACTAGTCATGGCCTCACAAGATGGTTATGCTGAATGATCTTCGGAGCTGCCCTAAATGCCCATCCCCTACCTGGCCCTGGAACTGACGTCAATCAAGCGGTCACCAAGCAAGCCTTCACTTGCCAGCTATCGTGCTAACAGCCAGGGAGGCTCCCCTGGAGCAATGGCCCATGGAGCCATGGGCACGAGGCCTTGGTGCCCCAGGTCAGGTGGAAGTGGCGATTAACAACTACTGGTTTCCATCATATTGCAGCTTTGGGCCTCTTCTATAATCCAAGCTGAAATCTTAGCCTTGCATTGGCCTTTCTTTCCCCCTTGTTTATTTAGCTTGCATTTCATTTTCCAACTGCTCCACCAAATCCTGCCTAGCTTGGAGTCATATAGCAGAAGCTTGGCCTTCGGGACTATTTGGGGCTTGGAGGATGGACAGGATATAGAAGGGTGGGGAGGGGAGAGGAAGGCAGAACCATAGGACAGGGAAAAGAGAGGACAGCGCACTATGGAGTCAGGGGCCCTAGGTTCAAATCCTACCTTGACCAATGACTACCTTTCTGTCCTTGAGTTTGTGTCGTCATCTGTAAAATGAGGGGATTGGCTTAAATAACTTGTATGCTCCTTCCAGCTTTAGGTCCTATGACTATTTCACCCATGAATTCCAGGAGAAAGGTATCCCCCGAGCCACAATGCCAGGAAAGGAATGCATAGACTGTCTTTGGTAAGGAAAGTGGGGACAGCCATCGGATTGGCAGGCAGAGTGAGTGTGGCCGATGAGGTCAAAGAACGAGACTGGGACTCTGGCAAGACCCCAGTCATGGCCAGAAAGCTTTTTTGTTCTCTTGCAGATTGGCCTTGCCTCATCACATGTGGAAGGGACCTCATTTTCCAGGTATAATTGTCCCACCTCTAGGTCCCACCCCAGGTGTGTTCTTGGCTCCTAAATATTCCCATTACTCACGATTGTGTGTGTTTTAGAGAGTAGCGACCATCAGCTGGAGTGCCCGCTCCCTAGAGTAACCATTCCTGGAGCCAAGAAAAGTACTGCTCTGCTTCGACGCCATGGTGGCCAGTAAATGATTCCCAGGTGAGCTACCGATGGACCTGTTTGGGGTTGGTATGAAAAGGACAATTGACAACTAAGACAACATTTGGCCGCTTCTCTTCCTTTTCTCCTTTCCCCTGAGCTAGTCAAAAGTCTTAATTGGGTCAAAGAGATCATAAGAACATAAATTGAGAGCTGGGATAGACTTTAAAGTCTGACTCAGTCCAAATGCCTCATTTTACAGATGGGGAAACTGAGGCATGATGATTTTTGTTGTTCTTCTGTTGTTTAATGACATGCCCAGGATCCACAGGTATTGACAGAGGTAAAACTTGAAACCAGGTCTTCCTGACTTCTTCCAGGGCTGTATTTACTAGGCACACTGCCTCTTGGAATCATTCCAAATTCCACAGATTCCTCCATACTGTCTGGTAAAGCCACACAAAGCTTGATCCATTGTGAGGAGAGTCTTTGCTAGAGAAGTGGGTCAGGCCTGATCTTTTCTCTTCCTTCCTTCTCTTTGACCAGAGCCAGTCCCAAAGATTCATGTGAAGAAATGCCTCCTAAGGAGCCAGGCTGCCTGTTAACTGAGACCATATTGTGTCAACCTCAAAGGCTCCTGGACCTTCAGGGGAGTCTTCCCAGGAATGGCTTGCCCCTCCCAAATCAGGAACTATGAAGGCCTCCTACAAGAGGATGGAGCCTCTGGGCCTAACTTCCTCACAATGCTAATGGGAGCCCGTCCTGGCCACCCAAGCCTTCTGTTTGCATGACTTTGTTATTAGCTGTGTGAGAAACTTAGGGGGCAGAAGGCAGGGGGAAATGAGACAGAGGGGGAGAAAGAAAGAGAGAGACAGACAGACAGACAGAGAGACAGACAGACAGAGAGACAGAAACAGAGAGACAGAGAGACAGAGAGAGAGAGACAGAGACAGAGAGAGAGAGACAGAGAGAGAGAGAGAGAGAGAGAGAGAGAGAGAGAGAGAGAGAGAGAGAGAGAGAGAGAGAGAGAGAGAGAGAGGAGGGACAGAGGGAGAGAGACATTCTTCAGAAAAAAGCTTCTTTCCATTTCTGAAGATTTTGACCACAAATCTCTTCTTGTTTGAATCTGTCTTTGATAGAGACCTAATTATTTTCATCTCTAAGGAAAAGAATCTGAGTTCCAGAAAAGGAAGGGAGGTCTTGGCCTCACTTGACCAATGTAAGCATCTGAGATGTGATCAAGGCCATGGTTCATGGAATTAGGGTCCTTATGAAATCCATTTAAGTAAGACAGCAGAAGAGCTAGCCTATAGACTTCCAAACTACAATGGGCTCTTTAAGACCCAGGCCTAAGGAGGGGCTGTCAACAAGCGGCCCCCCAATGGGGTCCACGGCAGCTTTCGCACCTGACTCCTACTCTCCATTCACTATTGTCAAGTCCTTCTGCCTCAGTGGAAGGCCAAATGGGCTCTTTAGTGATCTTTCTACTTCCAGTCTTTCCTCTCTCCAATCCATCCTCCAAAGAGCCGCCATATTGATGTGGGTGTTTTAAACCATAGATCTGATCGTGTCACTTGCAGTGACCACATCTTCCAATTATATCTAGGATAAAATACATCTAGAATAAAACAAGTTCTCTGCAAGCTGGACTCCACCGACCCTTCCCAGGATTCTTTCATAGGATGCCCCATCCCAGACCCTCCCGTTTCTCGGACGCCACCTGCTCTGGCTCCTGCTCTGCTCTTGGACCCATGGCCCCTCATGCCCGCAGTGTTTTCCCGCCTTAGCTCTGCCTCTCGGAACACCCAGCCCTGTCCAAACCACAGCTCCAATGCTGCCCCCTACAGGAGACCCCTTTCCCCAATCCTCCTCCATCAAGCGAATTTTCTCAACCTCCACCTGGAAACTGCTTTATCTCTTCCGCCACGGCTGTGCCGCATCCTTCCAGGAACCTGGGAGGACCTTGTGAGCAGGGATGGGTCGCTGTTGCTGATAGGGTGCTCTTCTTCCTTTGTGTTCTGGTAGAGGCACGATGTGTTCCGAGGCCTCCGATGTGACTTTGGCCCCCGGTTTACCTTGCTGGGTGCCGGAGGGCTCAGACGAATCGCCGCCTACCTGGTGGAACTGATGTTTTTCTCCCCCTTCCATCATGACGAGCTCTTTTGGCACCCCGGAGAGGAAGGCTCATTCCGTGGTTAGATGTTTTTTCTTTCGTGGCTAACTGTCTGGTCACTAATACCACAGCTAAGTGTGTTCATCAGTGTAACCAGCTCCACATGCTAGACACACCCTGATACTTTGTAAGGAAAAGAAGGAATTTTCCCTTTGGGAAACAATCATATCCAGTAAATGGGACGGCCAGCCCCCCCCCCCAAAGGTGTGCTCAGGGGCTGCCCCTGACGTGGGCCAAGAGGGTGAGATGGCCAAGTCTCAAATGATCCAGCTGGCCCCGCCCCCCCATCCCCACAGAGCAGGGCCCCCGACCCCCTCCAGGCCGGGCCCTCAGGCAGGGGCCCCCTAAAGAGCGCTGGCGGCTGGCCCTGCTCTGGGAAACTGTTCCCCACTCCGTCTCCCACCGAGATCCTGCCTCGCAGGGGCAAAGCGGGGCCTGGACTGGAAACAGAAGGGCTGCGCGAAGTTTTTCTCACACTTCAGCAACTTTGCCTTTTCTATCTGTAAACCTCACTTATGGCCTCGTCCTGTTTTCAAAAGTAAACTCATTTGTTGCCCCCCACATGAAAGGCCTTGTTTACCCGCACTCTGCTCTCCGCTTAGATTCCTGGGCGCGTCTATCCAAACGAAGCCGTTTCTCTTCCCCCCAAGTCTGAGGAACGTGTAAATAAAGGCCGGAGCTCACCAGACTTACATAACAGAGCCGGCTTCTGGCCCACATCTCGGGGTGGGGCACATGGGAGGGAGGAAGAATCTGCCCAAGAGCCAGATAGAGTTCTCAGCCACGAGTCTGGGGGCATGAAGCTCCCACAGCAGGCCTTGACGTAGAGACGGGGGAGCGACGGCTCCCTTAGCCCTGGGCTGGGGGTCCAGTCAGAGGGAGTACTTGGGGCCACTGGAGCGTGTTTTGGGCCACTAAGAACTTTGGGTGGAAGGCAGCGTCCGCCATTGTTTACTGGTTCTTCTTCAAGCCTTAGTCTTGTCTGTTTGGGGTGGGAGCTCCTTTGAGGCAGGGCCCCTCCTCTCTTGGGCTTTCCTTGCATCTAGACATGGGCCAGGAGCTTTCTCCCTTCTCAGCTCAGCTCAAGTCCCCTGTAGCTCCCTCCTATCCCAATCCGAAATTATGGTGTATTTTTTAATCTAAATACGCATTACTTTTAGAAATTAGGACGTGTCTGGAAGACAGAAATTGTTGCCTTTTTGTCTTGGTATCTCCAGCCCCAGCCCAGTTCTGGACACGTAGTACTTCTTATTCAGTGTATATTGAGTGGAATTAAGTATTTTTATCAGTGGCACCACCTTTCTGACCATCAGGCTGGATTTAGGTGTCAATGACTCCTTAGACAATTTCAATAGCCCTGTAAAGACTGACAACCTTGACAGCTATAAGAACTCTGATCAACACAAGAACCCTCCGTGACCCCAGAGGACTCCTCATGAAGGGTTTTGTCTCCCTCCAGACAGAAAGAGATTCAGGTGAAGCATGAGACTTTTTTGGGATGTGACCAATTCATGATTTGTTTGCTTAATTACGCATATCTATTCAAAGGAATGTCTTCCTCTTTCTTTTTCCCCCAATGAGGTAGGGGTGGTAGAGAGGGAAAAAAAATATAGACACATATTTATATATTTAGTGGTCATATATATGTATATATATATATATATATATATATATATATATATATATATGTTCTTCCATAGGAGGAAGAATAATACAAGTGACCTAAGGATGTCAAAAAAAGAGCCTCCTAAGCACTAAAAATTTACAGTATCAGTTTTATAGTAGCAAAAATCCAGAAACATAGTAGATGCCTCCTCATTAGAGAATGGCTAAATTAACCGGCATAGTAGAAGACATTGGAATATCAATGTGTTTTCAGAAACAATGAACATGAAGAATACAGAGAAGCATCTGAAGATTTACCTGAACTGATTCAGAGGGAATTAAGCAGAAGGACAATACATATGCATGACTCTAATGACGTAAGTGAAAAGATCAACAAAACAATTGAAAAAGAGATGAAGACTTCTTATGATCATGTTCAACACTTTAAAAGAAATAGGAGAAGGCAAATCTCTCAACTCCTTTTTATGAATGGGGAACTAGAGTACAGAATATGATGATATCTGACTTTTTCTACATATTGGCTAATTCTGCTGATTTTTTAAAAAAAATATTCTTTGTTATTGATGGATTACTGGATGGAAAGAAAGAGAGATATGTAGGCAAATATGATTAACTTAAAAAATTAAAGATATAAATAAAATTTATGTTCAACAAATTTGTTTGTTTTCTCAAAATAGGTGGGGGAAAAGGTCAAGACTCCAGAAATTTCAGCAATGGTCCTACTTAATAAAGCGTTCCTTCAATACTAGTTTGCATATCTGTGTAGTACAGTAGAAAATGGAATAAGAGGATCTGGGTTCTAATCTTCTTTCTGAAGCATATTACCTACTTATGTGGCCTAGGACAATTTAGTTGATATCCCAGGACCTCCTTATTCTCACGTGGAAAATGAGGGTTTTGAGAAAAATGTCTTCCTTTCAGTCTTAGATCTATGATACTATGATTGTCCTCCATTCATTCTTCTCTGTGTTTCTTGCTATAGTTGCTATAGCAAATTACCATATATCACTAGAAGCTAAAATTACTCAGGCAATTTCACCAGAAAAAGTGACCTTTATCTTAAACAATTCTAATCCATAAAATGGAGCAGCTAGATGGTATAGTGGATAGAGTGCTGGACTTGGAGTCAGGAAGACTCAGCCACTTCATACATGTAACACCATACAAGTCATTTAACTCTGTTTGCCTCAGTTTCCTCATATATAAAATGAGCTGGAGAAAGAAATGTCAAACTGGGAAACCCTAAATCTGGTCATGAAGAACCAGGAACTACTGAAACAAGTGAAAAAGAAATAGCAAGAATGTTCCAAATAACACAGGAGAAGAAGGAAGAAGAATTATTCCCTTTTAAAAGGAAAATTCCCTTAGAACAAAGGATCTCTAAGTATATTTTTCAGAAATGGAATTTATGACCACTTTTCCAAAACACTCCTACTCTAACGTATTCCCAGAGGTGTATCATTTCCCCTGGGCTGTTGGGTTCTTTAGAGATGAATGGCTTTCCATCAGCATCATTAGCCTATTTAGAACCCTGGCCTCTTGCTGATCCATCATCTTCCATCTGTCACCTCAAGGACTGCTGTCCAACTCTGAGGGCCAAGCCTAAGCCCCCAGATTCTTATACACAACTCTAATACACTACTGGATCCAGATCCCTTTGGCTTTCTCACAGTTTAATAAGTGCTTGAGTATTTAACAGTCTCCTGGGCTCTTAAGCAGGGACTATACTGTTGCAGAAAGATGCCGAAAAGCTACACTTCATCAAGAAGATCAAGAATGAACTTTGGATGTGATTGATTGGACAACAATAGAACCTGGAACAAATGGGCACATATCATTGAGCACCCAGCTCTCTGTCTCCTTGGCAACAGTCTCACCTAGCCATGGAATCACCATTGGACCACGTCTGGGATGCTCTAGATTTGTCAGTGCAAACGATTTTCCTCACCCATTTGTCCTGTCTTTCGCTGGGCCTGGGAACTTTTGTTTCTCTACTATTATTTTTTACTTGTTTCAATTTTCTCACCCACCTATACACACCAGATCTAAGTGATGGCTGGTATGGTGTGATCTGAAGGGCACTGGAAAAGGCCACTTTGGTGCCCCCAAGATAATTCAGGGCAAAGGAAGTCACTCATTCAGGGCAATCATTCTTTTATGCAGATGGAAATTCCATTCAACAAATATTCATTGAGTGGCTACTGTATGCAGAAAATGTCTTCTAGATCCTGGGCATGCAAAGTTGAGTTCCTCAGACATCCATCATCATAGAAAGAAACTGGGACTTGGGACAGGTGAATTTTGATATGGTCAAGATGAGAGAATCCTCAACAGAGGATTTTAAATGTGTGTGTGTGTGTGTGTGTGTGTGTGTGTGTGTGTGTGTGTGTGTGTGTACACCATGGACCCCTTTGTCAGAAAAGTAAAGGTTTATTGGAATGTCTAGAAATACATAAATCCAAATGCAAATGATTTCAAAGAAAATG
The DNA here is from genome assembly GCF_027887165.1 of Monodelphis domestica. Lineage (NCBI taxonomy): Eukaryota > Metazoa > Chordata > Mammalia > Didelphimorphia > Didelphidae > Monodelphis > Monodelphis domestica. The sequence goes on from NC_077233.1 coordinate 10,749,061, forward strand.
ATTCATATTAAAATATAGATAACAGAGGCTTGAAAAAGCTTCTAGATTGCAGGTTAAGAACCCTGAGCCTAAAGTGATAGAAGTATCTAGAATTGATGATCCAGGATGACATTCTTGAGTAGAATAAGTAGCAAAAAGCCTGGACAAAAAAGGAATAACAGGGGGCAGCTGGATGCTCAGTGGATAGAGAGCCAGGCCTAGAGACAGGAGGTCCTAGGTTCAAATCTGGCCTCAGATACTACCCAGCTAGGTAATCCTGGACAAGTCACTTAACCCCCATTGCCTAGCCCTTACCACTCTTTTGCCTTGGAACTAATACACAGTATTGATTCCAAGATGGAAGGTCAGAGTTCAAAAAATAAATAAAAATAAATGGTAAACAAAAATAAATAAATAAATAAATAAATAAATAAATAAATAAATAAAGAGGAGTAACAAATAGGAGGGCTAGTTAGGGTGGGAGCGGTGGGGGAGACACTCTGAAGAGATAAAAGAGAAGCGCCCAAATAAGTAAGGAAAGTGATGAAGACAAACCATCCATTCCCCAGTTTTGCCTTCTGAATATGTGTAGGAGGTACTGTATACTCCAAGGACCAATAAGCATTAAGTAGCTGCTGTGCAGCTGATCCTGAATAGACTCCTTGAATGAAAAAACAATCCTTCTAGAGGTCTGACTCTATGGTACCTCTAGAATATGATGGGCACGACTCTGAGAGACTGAATTTGAACAGAGAATGGGAGGGACCAAAGGAAAGCATTCTAGAGGTTCAAACAGGGGGTGAAGTCAAGGAAACAAGAAAAAGCAGGTCACAAGCAGGAAAGAGTGAGACAGGCCACTGGAGTGTCTTTTGGAGGGAGTCCTGGGCAGTGAGGTAGAAGAAGGAGGGACCCATTGTGGAAGGCCTTGAAAAACAGGTTGAGGCTATTTTGAGCTAGATCACCAGGCAGCAGGGAGCCATCAAGGATTCTTGAATAAGGGAGTTTACTGATAAAAATGATGTTTTTAAAGATGACTAGCCAGGAAGGGGAAGGCGCCATGCTAAAGTCAAGGAGATCAATACTTTGAATGTATGAAAATGAAGGAATCATTTTAGAAGAAAAACACACTTTCTGGACAAAGAGCCAGTCAATACTTGATCCCAAAGAGGTCATTACAGAGGGAGAGTCCCAGGTAGATGCTTTGTCTGCTGCCTGCTTGTGCCCATTCCTTACATCTCCCAAAGCTTTGCAGATTCACCCTGAGCAAGAAATGGCAAACAGATGCCTTTTTCAGTGATTCAGAACCAAGTTACCCAATAGAGGAACTGCTGCCAGAGGGAAACTGCACTCCAAATTCACCAGACATTTTGGCCCTTGAATCTGCAGAGCTTTTGGCCTTGGTTTTGTGGTCTATTTCTCCAGGCCACCCAGGCAAATGTGGAAGGGGGGGTGAGAATCCAGCCGGATGCTGTTCTCAACCTGTCTGTGAAAACAAAATCAAGGCTAAGGCCATGGTGGTCAATCCTCGGAATATAAAAATTGGTGGCATTCATTTGTACCTGTTGGTGGTTTGGGAACCCTTGGGAAATGACAGAAACAGAATCACCTGTGGTTAGAGCTAGGAAAAAACCTTAGAGAGCAGCTCAGTGGCCCAGTAGACAGAGCATCAGTCCTGGAGGCAGGAAGACTCATCTTCCAAAGTCCAAATCTGGCATCAGTTTAGTCTCTCTGTGACCCTGGGCAAGTCACTTTACCCTATTTACCTCAGTCTCCTCCTCTGTAAAATGGGCTAGAGAAGGAAATGGCCAACCATTCCAGTATCTTTCCCAAGAAAACCCTAAATGGAATCACAAAAAGTCTGACACTACAAAATAAAAACAAAAACAAACAAAAACAAAAACAAAAACAAAAAACTGAGCAATAACAAGTTAAAACTAAGCCCTCGAATTTTATAGATGAGGAAACCAGAGATTCAGTCATGTATGGTTTGGGTATAATGTGGGGGGTCACTTCATGGAAAGGCTGAATTGGAGCAGAGCCTTGAATGGGGCAGAGGGATCAAAGGGTGGCCTTCTTGCCAGCCCAAGGCCACCTTGTTTTATTTCAGACATGTTGCCATCTCGCTTCCCTTCCCTGTTTGGAACCTTAATGTCCTGGAGGGTTCTTTCTTCCCTTCCATTCCCAAAAATGCTTTGCTGCTTCTACCCCATGAACATGGGAGCCCTGAGGGGGGCTTTCCCTCTGAAATCATCTGCTGTCTGTGCTGCTTTTGCAGAGTAATTGGAAGATTGTCTCTCCCGCTCCAATGTGAGTTCCTCGTGGTTAATGACACGTTTTTGCCTCTCTTTGTATCTGCAGTGCTTAGCACCATGCCTGACACATAGTGGAAGTTTAATAAATGCATGTTGATTTGTCCTGCCGTAATAGCATCTCAGGACTATTCAACTAGACAACCTTGGTGGGCCTGCAGCCTTGGCAAGCCATTTAGCCAGCCCAGTGCCTGGCATATAGGAGGCACTTAATAAATGTTGATTAAACTGAATCTCTCAGCTCCAGCATCTTTCTCTACAAAATGAAGGCTGGCCCTACATGAGTTCTAACATCTCTCCCAATTCCAAATCTTACTCTTCTCTGATGCTATTGCAGCCCTCCTCCCACAGGGCCTGCCCCTTGCCTCTCTCCATTTCCTGCTCCAAACCATCCTCATAAACACTCCAGGAGATTTATCTCCTTATGCATGAAGGTGGTGCTGGTGCTCCTCTGCTCAACACCTTGCAATGACTCCCAAGTGATCCAAAGTAAAGGGGAAACATTTGTATCTGACAATGTGGGCCCTCCTATTTGAGACTGATCTATTCTGCTCCACCCCAGGTACTGGATATTCTGGTGGAACTCAACCCCTCAAAACTGCTTGTGCCCTATAATTGTTGCCTACGAATTTTCATCCCGCTCTTCTCTCTCTCTGAAATGCCCTCTACCAGCCTCTGTGAGACGGGAGGAGGAGAACGCAAATGACTAATAACATGACGGATGTATTAGGGCATCAACTGGAGGGAGACACAGTCAGCCCCCCCCCCCCCCGGCGTTCCCCGAATGTTTGGCTTCCAAAACTGATCTTGACTCCCCGGCAACCAGTTTCCCACTTGCCTTGGGCTCTTGGATCTTGGAATAGCACAGATGTTACCAGGATTACCCAGACTGGCTCCTTCAAGGTTTGCTCCTCTCCTTCCAATTCTGACCCCACCTCCTTGGCTCCAGGTAAACAGTTTTATTCCCCTCCTCCCTAGCCAAGGATTTGATTAATCACTGACACATGTTGGCCCTTCCCTGGCCAGAAAGCTACAGTCTCTACCCCACTTGCCACCCCCATGCCCTGCCCAATTCTTATCCATCCTCGACACACTCACTCAAATGCCATCTTTCCCAAGGAGCCTGCTCTCATCCCCCAATCCTAGAAGTCCTGCTCCTTCTTTCTTAATGTGCACATATCATGGTTTATTTTGTATTATGGTTATTTGGGTACATACATTCCCACCAACCACATTGAAAATTTCAGGAAGATAAACTTGAGAGTTCATTCAGGGTCCAACCTAATTCTCTGTATACAGTAGATAACTAATAAATGCTTGTGGAATCGAATATATTTTTAACCAGGGCGAGTCGGTGGCAAGACTTCAGCCTTGATCTTACTGAGGCCAGTCTCTACCCACTACTCCACGTTACCTCTTGTGATATGATCCCATCATGTGGTCCTTCCTCGTGTGGCTAGAACTTTATCGTAGAACATCCTAATCTCTCTGGGTGGGGCCAGATGATCTCTAATGTCCCTTGGGTCAATTATTCCTTGGGATCAGAAGTTTCAAACTTAAGATTCTAATCCATGGGTAGCTTCAGATCTTCTGTGAACTTGAACGGGAAAAATATTTCCCTTTTATGTTCAATAACATCCAAGTGAAATTAGCATCCCTTCAATTATTTTAAAACAGTATTTTAAGAAGGTGTCCAGAGGTTGCCCCAGACAACTGCCAGAGGAGTCCATGATACCAGAGAGGGTTAAGAATCTCTGCTCTGGGTGTGTGTCCTCACGAATTGAACAGCACAGGCCAAAGCAAGGTTCCTTTTTCAGAGGCTGAGGGGGAGGAAAGGGGGGACAAGGGAGGAGAGGGAGAATCTATAACCTGAGTTTTCTTTTCCTGAAAGTGAAATGTCCAGGAAAAGACAAATGGTGACTAGCATGGAAAGTTGTTGTTTTCTCAGGCCTTGTTTTTGACTCTGGGTGGGGGAGTGGAGAGTCTGTGTTTACCACCAGAGGAGAGAAGTGAGCTCTAATCAAAAACTCCATTTCCAAGTTGCCTGTGCCCAGGAATTCTTGCATACCATTCTGTCAACATTGAATGTTTTCGTGACTCACTCAGAATTTTCTGCCTTTACCTGGGAGATTCCAGATTCCTTGGCCTCCTAGGAGGAACCCCCTACCCCCCAGTTTGCCTCCCCAGAAGCAAAAGGCCATCAATTTCCCAAGGAAGTTTCAGGCTCCTCTGTTTTCTGGACCAACCACTCTGGGCAGGAGCCTCTCAGACTGCCCTCTGTATGACTGGATGGTGTCATCGTGTTTTTGTAGAGGGCTTTTTCATCATGCAAGAAATATGTGAGCGCGGATTGAAGTGGGTTCTGGACGTCAAGGAGGGTAATGTCTGTTGGTGTGTTTGACACACACAGAATCTGGGCCAACATAGAAATATTCACATTAACCTTCTACTAACGAGAGGATGTCGTCAACACTGCCACCCTAAGACCAGGGGGACGAGACAAGAAGATCATCATGATTGGACCAGATGTTGGCAAGACAAGCTGCCTAGAAGTAAACTGAGACCCATTCAATCCAATTGATTTGGCAATCTGATGCAATTTAAGATTCCAAAGTGAGCAGAGGATGGAAGTCAAAGAATAGTCGGTCCCTGAGAGAGCTCTCATCAAAGTCTACTGGCTTGGTTACCATTGAAGCATCTCACTAGGGTTGGAATCAACCTTTTCCAGTTGTGTTTATGGATGGATATACGCCCAGAGACAATGTCAATAAAAAGAAATGGCCTCTGATGGGGCATGGAGGAATTTTGTTCAAATTCACAATAGCTACAGCACAATAATCTCTCACACCTTCCAAACATCTTGTAGAAGCATAAAGGTGACCATCCTATTATCCCATTACACATATAAGAAACTGAGGCACACTGACATGAAATAATAGGCTTTAAGTAGCCCTATAAGACTGGAGTGGACAGACTGCTTAAAAAGGAAATTTAACTGCATAAATGTCATGAGACATCATCTCCATTTGTCTGAAAAGCCTTATTTCCCTTTTGTTTATTTTTTTTAAACCTTCCATCTTGGAGTCAATACTATGTATTGGCTCCAAGGCAGAAGAGTGGTAAGGGCTAGGCAACGGGGGTCAAGTGACTTGCCCAAGGTTAGATAGCTAGGAAGTTTCTGAGGCCAGATTTGAACCTGGGACCTCCTGTCTCTAGGCCTGGCTCTCAATCCACTGAGCCACCCAGCTGCCCCCCTTGCTTATTTTTTAAATATATATATTCCTTGTTCCTTTCATGAGGACCTAGCTTAGATTCTGGCCTGAACTCTTTTTGTTCTTCTTCTCTACTTCAGGACCTAATCACTAAACAATTAGTTAATTAAGTCATTTCAGTTGGGAAGAAAGAGTCAATTAAATGAGATCTGTGACCGATGAGGACATGCTATAAATAGAAAAGAATAGAAAATAGAAAGATTACATTTGCAGCCTTCAAGATTTACTTCAGCCACTGGCAGTCATGTTACTCTGGGAACAACCCTTATGCCCTAGGTACCTTACTTTATTCATCTGTCAAATCAGAAGAATGGGCTAGCCAGCCTCTATGATCCTTTTCCAACTCTAAATCTATGATATGAAAATGGAACTGGATGGCTTACTCATGTAGGCATAGCCCTGTTTCTTCATTTGGTATCAAAACTGTCTTCAAGAAAATGGCAAGAAAAGTTAAAACAAGGTCAGAATATGTTCCCAGACTCCTCTTGGCCCGAGTTCGACAGGCAGCTCTTGCTTCCAAAAAACCATGTTTAATGAGGACTTTCCCATTTACTTCTTTAAGGTGAAAGGGCCAACATTTCCATTGGAGAAGAGTACTGGGGCAGGATCTTGCCAGCCAGAACCGCCAAAGGAAATGACATCAATAAGCCTCCCAAGGATCCATGGGACTCCCAAGGTAGCAAAGGAGATAGTCAGACCTCTAAATGGAATGCAGGTGGCTGGGGTTCAAGGTTCCGAGATCACAAGCCCAATAGGCAATGATCATGAAATAAATAAGCCCTTCCATTGGCTACCATATTGACGTTGTCAAAATTTCTGGCCAATGGCATGGGGCCTAAGCAAATGTTGACTTGGCTGGCCAGTCCACTAAAATGAATTGGGCATGACTGAGAAACAGCCTTGCCAGGCAGTTCATTAACGCCAAAGATGTCAAGAGGAACAAAAAATTCTATGATATTATGAATCATTCCTCTAGAAGAGAAAGGCCTCTCAGCACAAGGAGAATGTAGAGGAAACATAGCTTGAGAACTTTAAGGTAATGAGGTGGGGAAGCCAAACAAATACACCCCTATCACATTGGACGTAGTGTTGGGAAGAACAGGGTTCAAATGATGTAGCTGACATTTCCTGGTGGTATGACCTGTACCAGTCACATAACTTCTCTGAACTTTAGGTCATGGAATGAGGTCATAGAACTCCTAATACCCACCTGTTCTGAGACATAAACAAGATGATTTCTAATAAAGTGATTTACAACCTTTAAGATGCTCTAGAGATTTCAATTTTCTATCTTCAGTATTTTTCAGAGAATGATAGAAAGGACAGTGGATGAAGGATAGGGAGACCTGGATCATCGTTCTTCCTCAAAGACCCATTTATAGGGCCAGCTTAGCCAAGGTACTTCCTCCCTCTGGACCTCGGTTTCCTAACTATAAATTGGAAATAGCAATACTAAATTAGTCTCTTTTGTGCCATAATGTAATGTAATGTTTAAAAGAGAACATGAATAAGAAAGAGATGCCATTTAGAAAGACTAAACAATTGAAAAGTCTTATTAACTCTCTTGTTAGGGCACTTGGAATGGACTAACTCACTGCTTGATCAGATGCAAACCCAGAATTTAGCTCAGAGTTCATCTAGTCCAATTTGTTTTCATTTTTTTCTTCAAGATTAGGTCCAGAAGTGACTCAACTAGAATCATATGATCAACCCCATTCATTAAATCCTTCACAGTTGAGCTGAGGATGGATTAGAACCCGGGTCCTCTGATTCCAAAAATCTATTCATCTTTCCACTCTACCAGGTTTCCTCTCACCACTGGATAGAGGTACCAAGAGGAGGGAATAGGCATGATGGGCAGGAGGGAATGGATTACCAGCTACATTATTGGAGTACACATATGAATGCATGCCCTTTGAACTCTGCCACACAAATAGACATTAGTCTGAGATCAATGGCAATTCCTTCTGGGTCAGTCAAAAAGAAAGTGAATTCCCTTGATTTTGGCTTCTCCGCACAGCCTTTGGGAAAATGAAACTCCAAAGGAGCCGTGCAAGTCCTCCTCCTAAATCCCCTCATTTTATGCCTGAGCAAACGTAAACTGGTCAATATTTGCGCAGCTCACTGAAGCACATGAAGCCTGTGATCAGGTCTACTCTTCCTGCAGTAATCCCTCATGAATACAGGCCCCACTAACTGACTCGGAGGTCATTTAGGCAGGGCTTGGGTCTCTGCCATCCCTGAAACAAAAACGAGTGTGGGGCAAATTCACAGGAGAAACAAGCCTGCAAGGACTGTTTTCTTCCACTTTTAAAATGATTTAATACACCTGTTTGAATGCAATATGCTCAATGCAAACACTTACACTTCGATGCAAGGACAGGTATTGAATGGACAAAAAAGTGGCCCTATCAAGCAGCTAAAGACGAGGATAACAGATGGGCATCCTAAGAGCTTGGTTTGTTTCTAGGAAACACTCAAAAGGAGGAAAGGAGTCTCTAGCTTGTGGACCCCATTTAGAGTGAATGGTTTAATATGGAAAACAAGGATGAGAAATATGGGTGTCATAAAGTCACAGCTCTATTAAAATAATAATAGGAGGAGGAGGAGGAGGATGATGATGATGATGATGACAATAGCAATAACAACAGAACTTCATGGATTTCTTTTTACAATTTACAAAGCACTCTTCATGTACCATTGCATGTGGATCTCCTCATCACCCCATGGCACAGGTGCCACAATGCAAATGGGTTTTGTCAATTTCCTTCTTTGAGGAATTCATTCACACCAAGGCCATGTTGGTCTCACCAGTCTCCACCCAGCGCCCCGGCTTCAGCCATCTAGTCTATACAGTTCTGATTGTTTTCCACGTGTTGGCCTTTCACCTGGATATAGTTACCATGACCCCACCAAAGTATTCACTTTTCCATTGCCCTCCATAATAGTGCTCTGAGTCAACATGCATCAATAATGGGAATGCTGTCCAAAGACATGCACAGTGGGGAGATGTTAAGAGGGGCACAGACTCTAAGGACAGAGAAATGTACTGTCACCCACACTGTGCCTTCCTTGTGCTGCCCCTGGGATACTCTGCTCATCTTTTTGAATTGGAGTACCACAAAAGTGGCAAAAATGCAAGAGGGGAAAGATATGACTCGATAATGATTTTTCCAAGAAAATGTCTGGGTGGTTAAGTAAATTACTTGCTAAAAAGAGCTCTGCAGGGTGATGGGGCACCTTAAAAAGCTTGGGCTTCATTGAAAAGGGAATAAAGTCCTGGAACTAGAGATGATAATCCTTCCATACTTTGTCTAGTATGGTGTCTAATATGTTATGGTCTGTTCTGGGTGGCATGGCTTAAGCAGAATATTGATATACTTGAAAGTATCCAGAGAAAGCCACCCAGGATGGTTAAGGGATTTGAGTGCATGCCATAGGAAAATTGGGTGAAGGAAGCTGGCATGTCTAGCCAAGAAAAGAGAAGACTTGAGGCAAAGTGAAGGCTGTCTTCAAGATTTTGAAGGATTGCCAGACAGGAGAGAGATTGGATTTGTTCTGTCTGATTGTAGAGGGCAAAGCAAAGAATGATGGGTGGAAAAAAACAAATTTAATTCAATGAGGATCTGAATGCACCTGCTACATACCAACTACCATACCAGACTCTAGGGATAGAAAAGCAAAAAAGGAAATTAGTCCTTTTTAACCAATGAGCTTGCATTTTGTTGGGGAGATGGGCAAATGGAGGCTCGTTCTCAGGGGAAATATCCTAATTATTAGGACTTTCCATAAACTGACTGATCTTTCACTTAACAGGAGTAATTGCCCCAATCGCTAGATATCTTCAAGCAACAGTTGCTTGACCACTCGATGGGGATGTTTTGGGGGAGTATTTCTTTTCAAGTACAGTGGAATTCGAGAGCCCCAGATGTCCTTTCCACTGAAATGCTGTGATTCTCATTGGTTTCCTCTTCAGTTGCCTCACCTCGTAAGTCTTCCCACACAAACACATGCTTCATCACTATGGCTAACATTTCTCTAACTAAATCACATAGAAATAGTGAGCCACTGGCATAGTCCATGGGACTAGGGAGAGATGGGTTGGGGCATGGGAAGGGTGATTGTTTTTGTTGGATACCCTATTGTTTTCAATGATGCGACAAGCTCATGCTATAGATAGTATCCAGAGTCTTTGGCAGACGATAGGATTTAGAGGGATGTGGTTCTCCAAGGTTGGAAGGGCTATTTCCATATCATGCATTTCAATAACAAACTCATTTCTAAACATTTCATTTAAGCCTGCAGACAAATCACATGCTGCTTTCCCTGCAACATTTAATGAAGACAGATTTGGTAAAGAAACTATTTATTTGTGTAAAAATTTTACATCCTCTTGCTCCCTTAAGTATCAAAAAGAATTGAATGTTAGATTTATAATTACTGTGGCTTTTTTGTAAAAGAGAAAAAAAGAAAAATCTTATACAGCAAAGAACATTTCCATAAATCATGTCTGTGATTGAAAAAATATGGGCCTAACAGACTCTAGTCTACTCCATCCTGCATCTGTTTCCCATATACAAATGTGTCAGGTTTACATAAACCACACTGATAAAGATGAAGAATAAGAAAGAAAAAGATAAAAATAGTTCCAACTCTATCAGTAACACATCTTTTATTATTGTAATATAGGATACCACTACAATCAATCACATCGCATAGTTTGTATTGGTTGGTTATTCAACTATCAGAAAGGGGGTGGGGGGGAATCCTTTGATTCAATCTGCCAAAAATCCACTCATTAGGTACCTACTCTATGCCAGCAGTGTTGCTGAGGACTAGAGATTTCAAAATAAAATAAAAAAATAAAACTGACAACAAATTTTAACTTATGCTTTCTTTAAAACTGAATTTTTCCCTAAAATGGTGGAAGGATAAGGAAGTATTTTCATGTGTTTTGATTTCTTGGGACTAATAATATCCTCAAATTAAACCCCCTCAGCTAAGAGTCACGGAGCATAATTCAGATTTATTCTTTATACTTAGTGTTCTCTAAGAGAAAAAGGGAATGAAGAGAAGCCAAAATTATTTCAGTGCAGAACCCAATTGCATTCATCATGTATGATCAACATTTTAACTGGTCAAGTAGCCACTGTTTGCATTCCACTGGGGAGAGGTACACTATATTTGTTCAAGTAACCAGTGTTCTTTCTATACTGTCCACCAGAGGCCTAACATATAATCTTAAAACCTGAGATATTTCTCACTGAAAAGGTGCAAAAGAGGAAGAAATTGGACTACAAGATAGCACCCAGGAATAACTAAATTTAAGATGATCAATGATAGGATTAAATAAATTTTGTATCAGAAAAGACATTAGATCACATAAGAAGGAAAAGACAAGGACAACCAATAACCCCCTTGGGTGCTTTATTGTTGCCCAAGCATGACAAGAGAGCTAGAGAATACTAACAGATGTTGAGAGACTCTTTATTGGGCAATGTAAAAAAAGATGTATAAGACAGCCCATCCTGGATCACTTCCTTGGAGAGACTTGCGTAATTCAGTGAAACGATGATCTATGTATGCCATGCAGGGTTACCCAAGCCAGAAGAGTCGTAGTAAAGTCTCACCAAAAAAAAGAAAAAGTGATCCACTGGGAAAGGAAATGGCAAATCACTAGGACCTTTGCCAAGAAAATCTAATGGACTGTATTAAAGTGATAAAGGAATAGGAACCTCTTGGGTCAGAGGGGTCCAACACACCACTGAGGGAGAGTAGAACACAAATACTAGGAGCTCTGGTATTAATGAAATGACTGGGACAAGGGCAAAAGGAAGCTTAGCTGTGGATGTCTTGTAATGCAGGGAAAGTCTGATGCTACAGAAATTCCATATTGCATAGAAATCTGAAATGTGAGATCTGTGAACTGATGTAAGCTGAATGTGGACAAGTAGAAGATAGAACATTGAAACATCAACATCTTGGGTCTTGGTGAACTTAAATGGATGGAAATGGTTGAGTTTAATTCAAATGATCATTACATAGACTACTGTGGGCAAAAATCTCTTGGAAGAAATAGAATATCCCCGTAGTCAATAAGAGTGAGAAAAGAAATACTGTTATAATCTCAAAAATGACAAAATGATATCTGTTCAGATCCAAGACAAACCATTCAGCTTCACACTAATAAAGTATGTTCCAGCCACTGATGCCAAAGAGGTCAAAATGGATCAAAGACCTGCAAATGATTTTATTAATAACCCTCAGCAGCCAGTAGTGAAGCTAAAATGCTTAACAGAAGACTTTGCTCCATTATAGAACATTTCTATTATGGATGCGCCTTGACTGAGACCAGAGAAACATTTTGGATGGTTAAAATATAACTACACTTGTTAGTCATCCTAACTGACTTCAAGATAAGCTGTGACATATTAGATGATGATATACATACAACTTATATCACATTACCTGCTTTCCTGGAGAAGAATAAGGGACGAGAGGGAGGAGAGAATAAATAAATTGCTAAATGTCAGAAAATGAATATTAAAAATTCTATGGACAGATAATCTAGAAAAAACATTTTTAAAGAATAAAAAATTAAAGGAAATATAAGCAAATAACTTTCTGTCATGTGGAATGTGTGTATTAAAATGGAAGGATTTATGATAGTAATTCAGAGGCAGGACATCACTACCAGATCTCACTGAAGAGTTATCCTTAAGCAGCCCAAGCTTATCTATCAATGCAGATTATGTAAAGAAATAGTAGAAACTATGCAATTTATGACTGCAGGCTATAAAAGTCTGGCACAGACCAAATACCTAGAAAGATGGGAGTGATGACTAAGATCGTCCATTAGAAGATCATCTTCCATTGAATGAAAAATAATAAATTTCCAAAGTGCAAATTAAGTGCTCCAAATATCATTGATGGTTCAACCAATAACACACTGGAAGCAGGCCATTGTCCCAGACCTAGGTGCTATGCACATTCACTCAGACTTCACATTAATCCATAAAAAAGTAAGAATAAAGGTTTTAATTGATGTTACTACCTCCAGTCCTTGTAATCTCCAAGCTACATTGAGTGTCAAAGTTTCAAATTATAAAGACATAGGAGAGGAAATCCAAATCATGGGGGAACAGCCTGAGTCACATATGATTTCAGTTCTTCTGACTTCTACTGGACTTGTACTGAAGTTGTTCCCAGTGAGCTTAAAAGAATGAACTGACACACTAATACTTTTATTCAACTACAGCATTTGTTTTTGCTGTGCTGCAATAATTTGAAGAACTGGGTCCAGGAATATGTCATTCCTTGCTTATAGTATTGCAATACCCTTCTAATTGGTTTCTTGTCCTCAAGTCTCTCTCCATTCCAAACCATCTTCAATCTGGCTGCCAAAATAGCATTTCCACAGCACAGGTCTGACACTATCACACCCCACCCCTCAATACCCAGTAAACATCATGGCTCTGCATTTCCTCCAGGATCAAATACCATTTTTTTTTGGTTTAGCATTTAAAGACATTCACAAACAGGCCCCTTTATTCACTGCCATTCTTCTTACAATTTCTTCTTGACTTTGCTCTGACTGTCTCTCTTGCATGGAATGTTCTTCCTTATTTATCTTCAACTCTGAGCTTCTCTGGCTTCTCTCAAGACTCAAAGCCTACCTTCTGCAAGAGGCTTTTCCCTTCCCTCCCTCTACCTCCTTGTTTCCCTCCTCCCAAAATCCAGCTGCCAGTACCTCTGAGTTACTTCCTATTTACCCTTGTCTGTTTATCATGGTTGTCTGCATTAGAACGTGAACTCTTCAGAGAGTGAGAATATTTTTGCTTTTTCTTACATCCCTGGCACTTGGTACATAATAAGCATTTCATAGATCCTAAAGACTAACAGAAAATTAAATACAAACAAATAATAGTAGAGCATAAACCTGTCTCAGGACCATTTCTTTCTGAACTCCATCAAAAGAAGAGAAAAAAATGAGGTGAACAATTGTCATCACCATAAAGTAGAAGCTGGGCAGCAGGTTGCAGGTTACAAGTTACTACCACTAGATTATCTAGCAAGATCAGGTCACCAGAATTACACACCAGAAGCTTGCTATACTTTATTTAGAAAAAAAAATCCTCATATAGACCTCACAATGTCCTTGAGAATTCCACAAATAAACTGAAGTGGAACCAAATCATTTCCACAGACAGAGCTATTGCCCACAATCCCCTGGATATGACCTTGTTCCATAAACATTTAAGAAAAATGTTTTTAATGGCTGTCTCCATACCAAATATTCCTAACCTACTCCTAACCTCCATTGTATGTGTAATAGAAAGGTCAAAATATAAAGAATTCAAGAAAGAAACCAAAACATGTGGGAACAGAAAGAAGGACACATCATGCCCATTGTCAGAACTGCCATTGGACTTGTCCCAAAGAGACAAAGGAGCAATCAGAGAATGAACTGACTGTCCAATACTCTTAGTCAATTATAAAGGGAAAATCACATTGTCCCCTAGACAAGAATCCACCAAACACTAAACATAAAAAAGAATAGAGACTTCCTGGAATTATTTCTCTCTAAATTATATTGAGAAGGAGGAGGGGGAGAAAGGAAAAGAAGAAGGAGAAGGAGGAGAAGGAGGAGGAGGAGGAGGAGGAGGAGGAGGAGGAAGAGCAGCAGGAGGAGGAGGAGATCTACAGGGTTCTTTAAGGTTTACAGAACATTTTACAAGCATCATTTTATTTAAGCCTCACAACAAACAGTCTGTAACAGACTACCCAAAGGGGACATAAGAGATAATATTGAAGGGTGACTGAAAAAAGACCACTCAGATCTCCAGAGAAAGTGTCACAGATGTGTGTCATGCTACACTGATACTCATCTAATATCAAGAGAGCCAGGGAAATGCCCATGCCAGAAAGATGCTCTCTGAAGGGCAAGTCCAACAGGATGAGGAGGTATGAACAGATTGCAATATTGCCCCAATGAAACAGGAGGTATTTTTTCATTAAACTCAGGCATCCAAAAATTCAAGCATTGTAACTACTTTCTGAATTGAATTCTCTCTTGATTTTAGATTATCAGTTTTTGCTCTGTTGCATTTACTTAGTTTCTCTCTCTTCCAACCTCCCAACCTCCCAGTCTCCTTGAAGCATTAATACAAATCTTTAATTGATCTGGGCAAAGATTCTACTTGTGAAATTATGCAGCAAAACCTCTTTTTTTCCTGGTATAATGGGAATCACTAGCCAGTAATTTGTTTTGTCCTATATTTGAATGTTTAAATGTTGTGATTTGTTAAGCCTTCTGTAATATTTATTGGGAAAGGAAATAGGATTGGGAAAAAATGGGGAATAAATGGAGATTTGTATGGGGTAAGGAGGAGATGAGGGAGAGAGGGAATATTGCTTGGTGAAGCAAGGGAGGGAGATGCCCCTTGCTGAGAGGAAACAGCAGGGGTCCAATAAGGACGGTTGGTCTTTGAATGACTGAAACTGAAGTTCAGCTCCCTCTATGACCAGAAAAGATAGTCCACTTATCTGACTGCGAATTCAAATAACATAAAGTTTAATAACTAGTTGGGATTGGAGTTTTTCTCAGCCTCAAACCTGAGGCCAGGCCCCAGAGGCTGGCGGAGAGTTTGCCCCACTCCCGTCTACTCTCGTTGTTCTAATTCAGAATCTTAGCAGTACACAGAAAGCAAACAAGAACAAATCTGACCTTCAGGGGCCTGTGTCTTCCAGCAGAACCAAGAAGAGCATGCCACTCCAGACTGGGCTGACCACCTTCCTCTCTCCTCCAAAACCCAGAAGCAAGTCCCACCCGGCAGGAAGGAAGTGCTAGTCACAACACCCAACTGCCACTCCCAGTTGGCCCTTCCCCCACAAACTGTCAGTCTTGTTTCCTTTCCACAATTGTCCCCTTTTTTGTTGTGACCTTCCCAAGGTCACATATTTATATTATAGTTACCAATTTACTAAATCTACTCTAAGGAATTCTTAGCAGGAAAATTTGGGCAAGGGTAGTTTGGGGGTTTTACAATAAATTCAGTACAATAAATGTTGAACAAACTATTACAAGAAATTTGAATCTTAGTGCTAATACTACTTACTCTACATTAACTAAAACTAATATCTTATTTACAGAAATTATTTACATATAATACAACAATATACATTGTTCCACATCATAATGTCAGTCAACTAGAAATATCTATTGATCTTTCTATTTGCCTAAGACCCAATGGAACTAACTATATACATATTTACATTTTGCATGAATACAATTTCAGACCCTTATTTATATAAACAAGGTCTCTCAATGTCAGTTTGTGATTTTGTGTTTTGTGTCTAATAGTGTTGTGTTGAATTAATACTTACCAAGTTTCTTCAGATTTCCACTTCTCATGTTGACTGATGGATCTCTTCTTTCTTCCATGTTATGTAGTGATGCATGCTATTTCCCTAATATGTGAAATTACTTTTGTTTTATTATTTCAACACACTCAGTCTTACACATGTCTCATATTTGCTCTGTCCTCTTCTTATATAAACAAATTTACAAAGTTCAAAGTCTTAGCTGTCCATTTCAGCTTTTCTTCTTTGTTTCTTTTCTCTAGCATCTTTTCTTGATGCTTTTCCTCTGGGCTGGTTTAAAATCTTTTCCTCTGGGATTCTTTTCCTCTGGGATTCTTTTCCTCTGGGTTGCTTTTCCTCTGGGTTGCTTTTCCTCTGGGTTGCTTTTCCTCTGGGTTGCTTTTCCTCTGGGTTGCTTTTCCTCTGGGCTGGAAAGTTGTCTCGAACATTATGTGTCACTATTATTTCTTTGTGGTGTATTTTTTATGTTAATCAGTTTTCATTTTCATTTCTCAACCCTATCTGTTGTCTCATTATCTTTGATGTCTGTTACAGTGGTGTTGAACTTTTTCTGGTTTCACGTGGGAACAGTGAAACCATGAGTCTTTCCCTGCAACTTTTATAGCTGTTGGGGTAGTAAGCAATACTTCATGTGGTCCAGTCCATTTTATGTCTGTAGCCAATTTTCTATTGATATTTTTTAAGTATACCATGTCTCCTGGTTTGATGTTGTGCAAATTATAATCCAGGGGTACTGTTTGTTGTATCAAGCCCATTTCATGCAATTCTGATATTCTTGTCTGTAAAGCTTGTATATATTTTGTTAATTGACAGTCTAGTTTGTGAGAAGCTCTATGTCAGAGAAAGGAAGATGTAATAGGAGCATTACATTGTTTTCTTCTTCTTCCTTTTGTTTTGGATCAGG
Source organism: Monodelphis domestica (assembly GCF_027887165.1). Taxonomy (NCBI): domain Eukaryota; kingdom Metazoa; phylum Chordata; class Mammalia; order Didelphimorphia; family Didelphidae; genus Monodelphis; species Monodelphis domestica. The sequence goes on from NC_077233.1 coordinate 10,765,908, forward strand.
TATATGATTTTCTTGTACTGCAAATTTAGTGTCTCTATCCACTTTATCCACTTCCACATACTTTTCACAAAGTTCTTCGTAAGTCTTGACTCCCAATGCTGCCAGCATTTCCTCTATTGTGATTGTGTAGTTTATTTCCTTAACTAACTCTTCTGACTGGATCGTTTGTTCTTGATTTGATTGTTAATGTAATTATCTGTCTTTCCCTCTTGTAAAGCTTTGTGATCTTGATCATAAGGTTTGATATATTCATAAGGTTCTTGGTCTTCTTCATTTTCTGAATCAAACATTATTGAATATAGTGATTCTGTGTGATTTGTGTCTTGCATTGACTCTTGCTTGGTGATCTCTATATTCCCCAAGTCTTTTGCAAGCTTTTTAACTTGGACTTAACTTGTGATTTGGCTGTCTTCAGGAGATGTTTTTAAAACAGATTTAGTTGCTCCTGTATCAATTAGAGCTAGGTAGATCTCATTACCCACTTTTATCATAAGGCTTGGTTCTGTGTTTTCATTTTGTTGGCACACTTGGACCATAGGTGCCTCTATTTCTATTTTGTTCAAATCCCAGTTTTGTTCTTCATCTACAGACTTTTCTTGTTGCTTTGAACATTCATTTCGCAATTCATCATCAGTTTGCAAGGGATTTGCATTATCATGGAGACTTAAGGATGGCATGACAATGTTTGTGTTTGCTTTTTCTTGTGCAGTTACTATTGGTTAGAATTCTTCTGCATAAGGATTTAAAGTTGATTTTTCTATTATATCATTGGTATTTTCTTTTGTAATATCATCCCTGCTTTTCATGCCATTGTCTCCAGGAGGTCTGCTAATTTGAATGTTTTCTGTTATTGCATTTTCCTCCTCATTGGACCCTTCCCAATCCTATTTCCTTTCCCAATAAATATTACACTTCTCCCTACGTGTGGCTTTAGCAGGGAATTAGCCCATAAATTACTCTAATTATGTTCTCCATCAGTTTTTAAGCGCTTAGCATTTTACATAGGCCTGTCAAAAGAGGATTCTTTCTTTTTCATTCTTGAAGGATGACTGAATGTGAAGCATTCTGCCCTCCCCCTATGGTTTTGATTGTCTGCGGGGGTTTGTTCTTATCTTGCAAGATGATTTTTTTAAGCTGCCATTTACAATTTCTGCATATGCTCACAAAAATTCCTAGCATAAGCAAAGAGTGAGTGTCATTGTCATACAGCTGGCACTTAATACATGCTGATGGATTGAGTGAAGTCCTTAAGGTTGTTTGCCCTGGAGAAGAAACTTGGAGGAAGAGAGAAAAGGGAGGAAAATCCTGACTCTAATCTGCAGATATTTGAAGGGCCATCCTGTGGAATGGGGATGAGACATGCCCAGCTACTTTCAAGAGAGTGGACCACAAAATAATGGCTATTAGTTGCACAGAAGCAAAAATCAGCTTCCTTCATGAGTTGTCCAGAAGTGGGAGGGACTGCTGGGACCAGGTGCTAATTTAACTGGGACTGGAGGTCTTCAGGCAAAACTTATTGGATGTGTCCAGGAGTTTCTTCTGATCTCATATAGGGTAGACTAGAAGATGACTTCTGGGGACTGTTACTACCCTGACCTGTGCCTGGAATCTCAGTCCCTGCCCCTCCTTTCAGGATATAGTCATTTTACTTGGAAAGATGTTAAGCCTTCTGAGCCATGCAATGACCAGTCTAGTCTCCAGAAAATTGATGCTGAATCCTTATGCTCTCTCCACCTGGCAGACAGGGATGAAATCAAGGAGCATCTTTTCTAATACAATGCCCCCTTTATCCTTCCTACTGTCTCAATAGTGTTCCTTCTCTCCCTGTTTACTGCCTAGTAATTAGCAGAGGCTCGGTCCATAGAGTGCTAGCTTCAGACTCAGGAAAACACATGTTCAAATCCTGCCTCAGATACTGAGTAGCTTGTGACTATGGCTAAGTTACTTACTCCATGACTGCCTCAGGTTCCTCGTCTTCAAAATGGGCCCCAAATAGCACCCACCTCCCAGGGATATTATAAGAATCCCATGATATATTTATAAAATGCTTTGGAAACTTTCAAGCACTAGACAAGTGATAGCTAGCATCACCATCATCATAATTAGCTGCTTCCCTGCTATATTACCCCCATTGTTTTAAAAAATGCCTCCCTTGATCTAACTATTCCCACTAGTTCTCATTCCATATCTCTCTTCCTCCTCTGTGTTTTTGCCCTTCTTTGTAACTCCATGGCTTAGCATACAATAAGGTCTTAATAATGTTTGTTGTTAATAATGTTAATGTTTGTTGATTGGCTCAGTAAACTTCAAGCTCCCCATCTATAATCGCATGGCCATTTCTGAGCCTCATCCATCACATGGGGCAACCCCTATTTCAGAGAAGGCTGCTGTGGCAACTTTGAAGGACTTGGGTAATATATATAACTCTCAGCTTTTATCACATCACACAGAATCACAGCATTTTAGGCCCTGAAGGAGCCCCACCCCCTTCATCCACAGCAGCTGTCTAGTTCAACCAATACCTGAAAAAGAATCTCTTCCCTCTGGACAGTGACTAAACAGCCTTGAATCTCTCTAATGAAGAGCAACTCACCACCTCCTGAGGCCGACCCTACACTCGGAGACAACTTGAATGCCAGGAATTTATTTTTGTTTCTGTTTTACCCAGACATTCAGCTTAATTCGGCCTTTCCTGATGTCCCCGGGCCCCTCATCTTGCTTTTAGTTTTGGCCATTAGGGTCCCACAGAACAAGTCAGATCTCTCTTGTATATGGCAGCCTTTCCATTTGCTTAATTACTCAATTGAATCATCATTTATAGATACCACAAGATCCATCCCGCCCCTCCTCTTCTCTTCTCCATGTTCCACTTTCCTCATTGGCCCATCCAACCAGTGGCATGCAGCATATTTCACTGATGGACCAACCCAGTGAGTGCGGATATTACATTTAGTTCTCCTCTGTGATGCCTCTCTCTGGGGGGAAAAAAAAAAAAGCTTGGCCTTCTCATTGAAGAATAAAGTCATTTTCACTCTATCCCTTACTTCCTATAGAAAACAAAAACGTTTCCATTCTTTTCTGGCTCCCCCACACAAGCGCCATGAAGTACAGGGTTCCTATTGGGTTCTTGGAGCAGCCACACTCAGACAGAACACCAAAATCTCAAAGCTGCCCAAACACATGGCCAAGGTGTTCACACGGACCCATTCCCTCCTTAGGTGATGGCTGGGATTAGCGGTGGAGAGAGAAGCACCTTGTCCTTATTCCTGCTTCCTGGAAATCACTCAGCAGGCATTTAGTAAGCACTTCCCATGTTCCAATTACCCAATTCGAGGGGGCAGGGATATGAAGACAAAAGCAAATGAGACCCTGCCTTCAAGGAGATTGCATTCCATTGGGGAAGTGGCATGCAAACATAGGAGCCTAGAAATCGTGCAAAGTGATTCTAAAGTAGTCAGAACAGGACATTAACAGCTATGGGTGTCAGGAAAGGTTTCCTTAAAAAAATGATCTGATACATCTTGATCGGCGACACATGTAAACCCAGTGGAATCGAGCATAGGCTACAGGAGGGGGGAAGGAAGGGAAAGGACATGATTCTTGTAACCATGGGAAAATATCCTAAATTAACTAATTAAATTAAATTCCCCCCAAAAAAAAATAAATAAAATTTTAAAAATGGCCTGAGCTTTTTAGGAAGCCAGAGATTCTAAGAAGCAAGGAGAGGAAAGCAAACATTCCAGGCATGAGGTATACCAGTGCAAAAGTTCAAAGAAGAGAGATAGAGAGCTGTGTGTAAGCCACTGCAAGAAACAGTACTGGATTTGAATCCTGCTTCTGATGCTTACTAAACTATAAGGTCCCAGGTAAGTCAGTTGACCCACCTAAAGTCTTATTTCCCTTACCTTCAAAACAATATTGGATTATGTGTTCTCCTGGGCCCCTTTTGGCTCTGAGCCTATCACTCTCTGATCATAATCTGCCTGCCCCTGTGGAGGGCCTTCCCTGTCAGCCCTTCCCTCCCATCCCCTAAGGATCTTCTCTCCAGGAAAGGCTCATTGACCCATGGAGATGTCAACCCAAACATTCCTGTGCTCCACTATCTAGAAATGTTTACAGAGGAAGACTCAAAAATCACAAATTATAACCTTGCCAAACATTCCTGGTCAGGGAGGGAGATGGAGAGAACTCTGTTCCCTAAGGCCTCTTGCATTCTTTCAGCTCTGACATGTTAGATGTTAGAAATGTCGATTTCATACTCAAATTCCTCCATTTTTCCCAATGGTTGAAGCCCAGCATCTTCTTCATAACATATGGCGTGGTTCCGTCTGCCAAGCCTGACATCCCTTCAGGTGAAGCCACTGCCTACTTCTCAGCCCCCAGTGTTGTCCTTGGATCAGCAGTCTCTCCTGGGAAGGTTCACACCTTTATCTACCCCACAGACACAGACTTCTACTTGGCGGAAGGACAACTCGGAGCTGGGAAGACAAATGATCACAAAGACTTTGGAAGTAGCCAGCTTTCAGTGGCCAACTTCTCACCACAAAGTCTCCTTGATCACTCCAGGGGAGAAACAGGAAGAGAGGAGGATGGGGAGATGGAGGAGATGTTTTAAGGGGGAAACAGAGCCAAAGATTCTTTCTGGGGAAAGGATGAGAAAGAAACAGGCCTTGACCCCAGGGCCACTAATGACTCTTGCAGTTTCCTGGGGTGCAGGACCCTGACATCATCCAGAGCTAGCTCAGGAGTGTTGATCTACAGCAGCCAGGATGTTCCCCATAACCTACAGGAATTCCCTAAAGATAACCTTGATTCCTTGGGGTCAAGAGGAAAGCATTAGTGATTGAAGTGTGAACTTCACTCCTCCTTCCACTTTCTGCTTACAGTTACTAGTTCTGAAAACCATTAGCCCTGCAATGAACACTCTCCAACCTAACACATATGCCCAACTTGCTAGGCTAATGCCCTGCAATCATTCATTCAGTAAGAATTTATCAGCCAATTGATACAGAGTGAAAGGAACAGAACCATAATATTGTACACAGAGACTGATACATTGTAGAACAATCGAATGTAGCCGACTTTGCTACTAGCAACAAGGCAAATGACCCAGGACAATCCTGAGAGACTTAAAAGAAAGAATGTATCCACATCCAGAGGAAGAACTGTGGGAGCAGAAACACAGGAAAAAAACATAGGATGAATCACATGGTTCGATGGGGATGTGATTGGGGTTTTGGCTTAATGATTGCTTTATTGCAAATACAAATAACATAGAAATAGGTTTTGAGCAATGATACATGGATAACCCAGTTGGGGGCAGGAGAAAATGGAATGTAACCATGTAACCATGGATGTAACCATGGAAAAAATATTCTAAATAAATAAATATATATTTTTTTAAAAACACAAAAAGAATTTATCAGCCAATGAGTAGCTAGGTAGCACAGTGGATAGAAAGCCAGGCCTGGAATCAGAAGGACCTGGGTTTAAATTTGTCCTCAGACACTTCCTAACTATGTGACCTTGGACAAGTCACTTAATTACAATGGCCTAGCCCTTGACCATTTTCTATCGTAGAATTAATAAAAGAAAAGGTAAGAGTTTGTTGGGGGGGGGCAGGGGTTAAATAACTTATCAGATGTTTTCTAAATGCAAAATACTGTATTTGTGCCCTGAGGGGGGTGAAAAAGAAAAAGAAAGATTTGATCTCAAGCAGCTTATAGTCTATAGCAGTGATGATGAACCTTTTAGAGATGGAATGCTGTCTGCCCCCTTCCAACCAGAGACTGCCCACTGTGCCTTCCTTCCTCCCCCCCCCATTGAGTGCCAGGCACACCCAGCCCTGCCCCCACAATTACCCCACATAGGGGAGGGAGAAAGTGCTCCCATTGGGTTTCTAGATGGAAGGATGGGTGAAGTAAGAAATTTCTTCAGCAAGTGTAGAGAGGGGTAGAGGAGTAACCTGAGTGCTCCCCTCCCCTCCAGCTCTGCTGCTTGTGAACCGTCTACCTTACCCACTATATGCTCCCATTGGGCTGCTGGGCTGAGGGGCAGGTGATGTGAAAAAATTTTATCAGGCTTGGTGAGAGAGCAGCTCCACTGAACCCCTCTGCTTTTCTAGTAACAAATTCGGGGTGGGAGTGGTCATGTGCCCACCGAGAGCTCTCATGCTACCTTTGGCACCTGTGCCATAGATTTGCCATCACTAGCCTATAGGGTTACAAAACTTACCTGAATAAGGAAACACAAGGTTACTTAAGGGAAAAATAATGTGGAAAGGCAATGAGAGAAATGAGGGGAGAGAGTTGGCTTTCTATAGAACATGGGATCTTCACTTTTAATGGGTTTTGGACCCCTTGGACATTTTGGTATGTGTGAAGTGAAGCCTATAGACCCCTTCTCATAACCATGTTTTTAAGTGGATCAAACAAAATATATAGCATCACAAGTGAATCAATTTTACTGTGAGGCAGTTATTGACAGCTATTCATTCATTCATCCATTTCTTCATCTTTCACACTAAGTCCTCCTCTATTGCCTACACTAGTAATTCCAGCAGGGGCAGCTCACATGTCTGGCACGACTCTGATTGGCACAGAAGATTTGATCAACTCTGTTTTTGACATGGGTTGATTCACTGCTTCTTGGTCAACCTGGTGACCCCCTGAGCGCAGGGGTTTACTATATTAATGGGAATTTTAGTGTGGATACTCAATCGGCTTAGCCCACTGTAGCAGGGATCTCTCAAATTCTAGAGATCCATCTTCCTCAGCTTCTGGGATAGCAGGGATTACCCATGATCCACCATGCCCAGCAATCAAAAAATATCTTTCACAGAAGTTCACAAAAACTGGAGGAGGACTCCTAGCTAGGAGCTAGCCCTGGAGCAGAGCCAGTAAGGAAACCAGAGAGTCTAAGAGAGTCTTCGCTCTCAGAGGAAGAGGGAGAGCTCTAAGGAATAAGGGTTATCTTTGTGCAGAAGTATGGAGATAGGAGAGCTAATGTTATATGCAGAAGCTGCATTATGGCCAGTCTGGCTAGAGCACTGTGTACACAGAGAAGAGGGCTATGCAATAAGCCCAGAAAGGTGGGCTGGCCCCAAATAGTGAAGGGACTTCAAAGACCCAATTTTCAGATGGGTTCCTTCTCTAATGAGGCAGCCATTCCCTGAGCCATTACTTTCTGACCTTTGGTACCTCTAATCAACTTGACAGAGGGGGAAACAGAGGTACCAGCTCAAAAAGTACTCATGTTGGGGGGAAATTGGAGAAATCATGGTAGTTAAGCACCAGATGATGAAGGATGAAGTACTAGGATGTGCCATGTACCACAAATAAACAATGGAGGAGCCAGGGCCTGACTCATTAAAACCCTGGGGTCTCTGGGAAACATGAATGACAGGGCTCTCATTCATATTTCCCTTTGTATGCTAAAAAGTGTTAGTTCAAGAAGCCATTGTTTAGAAAAGTTGGGGACTCTCATGTCCAAGACAGTTGTAAAAATGGAGGACCAGAGTGAGGACCCCTATTCTGCAAGCTACGTGACAATTCCAAATGGTCAAAGTTTGTGCAGGGAAACCAGACTTTCCTCAAATAGTAATCTGGGATCTCGAGGTGGGGAAAGAACTCGTCAATATATTTTTTTAATTTTCTACTGAGAAAACTGGTGTTAGCACTAGGGTTGGACCATAAATCTCTCTGGAGTGGGCGTGGGTAGAAAGGAGGACAGGTCAGGAATGAGAAAGCACAAACACAGATAGGCAACTAGACCTAGCCAGGATAGGATAACCAAAGTGTGAACACGGCTTCCTGAGATGGCCCCTTCCAAGACTTCCAAGCTCCCACAGCCAACAGCCCAGACCCTTCTCAGCACAGACATAATCAGGGGCCATTTTCCAGAACTGTAGCTCTATCATTAAGAATCTGACCATCTCAAAGGCCCCTGTCAGGGCCCACCCTGGCTTGTAACTAGAAAAAGCTTGTGCTGGGTCAAAGAGGACGATACAAATCTGAGAATACTTCTTTCTGGAAAGAGGCAGCCCACATTCTGCCCCCTGTCCAGGCCCAAGTGGAGTCTCTGGGGAGCTTGGAGGGCTCCATGGCAATGAGACACCATCCATTTGACAGATGACAGGGAGGCTGCATTGTATGGTTCAAGCTGGAGAGAAAAGATGACATTTTGCAGAAGTATGCCCCCATGGAGGATAGAATTCAAAGGAAGAGCCCTAATGCACCCACTCTAGTAAAGAGTTGGACCTTCCATAGGGAAAATTCTGAATTTTCCATTTGTCTTCCAAGTCAGACTCCCTATTGTTCTTTATTCTCTATCCCCTTCCATAGGGGACTGGGTGTCTGTATGTCTTTCCCCCTCTCTTGATCTCAACCTTTCATTCACACTGAGCCACAAATCACCAATGACCTCTGCCAGGGAGACTGACATTTTACATGGGAAGCAAGACCTTTTGCTGAAGGCCACAACTGAAAATCTCAGGTATCTATTGGGAGAATGTGATTTCCATGATGGATTAGAACCAGAATGCACTCTAGAAACTATTGGGTTTTCCCCACTCTCTAAATGAGAAGACTGAGGCTTAGAAAAAGGAAACTGGCTTATTCCTGATCAAACAGGTAATTTTATATTTAACCTCACACTTAGTGCCAATATTCAACCTAGTACTTGAATTACTATAATAATCTCATAATCTGTGATACAATCAACTATAATGGACTTTTCTACTAGAAAAAATGCAGGACAATCCTGAGGAATCTATGAGAAAGAACACTATCCACATCCCGAGAAAGAACTGTGGGAGCAGAAACACAGAAGAAAAACAATTGCTTGATCACATGGGTTGATGGGGATATGATTGAGGTTATAAACACTAAATGATCACCAGAGTGCAAATATCAATAATATGGAAATAGGTCTTGATCAATGACACATGTAAAACCCAGTGGAATTGCCCATTGGCTACAGGAGGTGGGTTAGGAGAAGGAAAGAACATGAATCATGTAACCATGGAAAAAATTTCCAAATTAACTAATTAAATAAAATTTTCCAAATTAAAAAATAAAAGATAAAAACCTACAAAAACAATCTCCTAATCTCTGTTTCTAGTCACTTAATTCTAACCTATCCCCCATACAACTCTCCAACCAAGAATTCCTCAAAGCACAAGTTAGACCATGTCCTTCTTTTGCTTGAGAATCTCCAGAGCCTCCCTATTCCTTCTAGAACCAAAACAAACTACTGATTCCTATTTCTGATCATAATGTTTTATCATTACATCTTTCCATCAGCCTCACAGCCCTTAAACCCTTCATCATCCACATTCTTCACCATTTAATTCTCTCCTGAACCACCAACCATTCACTGAGTATATCCTCTTTCTTTCCCTATCCTGACCCTTTATCGGATCAGTTCAACTCTATACTTTCCTCTACACCGAAGACACTGGTTCCTCATCTTAACAAGGACAATACCTAGTCAAACCCCAGACTTAGACTATACCCACAATGCCCCTCTTCACTATTATTTATATGCCACTGAACTAAGCTAGAGAAAAATCATGAAACCTGCTGCCTGGGAACACTACATATTGATTACATAATCTCCACTGGCTCCTTGATATAACAAGACAATCCTAATCCTCCCTTTTCCATTCACTATCCCACTCTGATTTCACTATTCTCTACCTTTACATCCCTCCTCAAGCACCTCCCTACCCCAACATCTCAACTGATGACTTTCCCTCATACAGGTTTCCATCTTCTGTCCTGATCCTCATCCTGAGTCATCCAGACACGTTTCCTCCTTCCTCCCTGTCTCATATGATGAACCAGCCCATCCCTCTGCCAAAGCTAAGCCATCTGCATGCCTCCATAATCACATGGCATCCCCCTTTTCTGCAGCACCCCATTGCCCCAATGCCATTCCTACTCTCTCCCAAATCTTCAGTATGTCCCTCTCCAGCCTCACCTTCTCTATCACCTGCAAACACTCTCCTGGCTCCTTTGTAAAAACACACACACACACACACACACTCCATAAACAGCAGGGGCTCCCCATCACTCCAGAATCAAATTGAAAGGTCTTTCCCATGAACCTCAATGCTGGTGTCTTCAGTCTGCGATGATCTCCCATTTGTGCTATGCGAACCCCATTTGGTGCTTCCATAGAATCGGCCCTCATAGACTGGGAGCTCCTTCAAATCAGAGACTATCTTTTGCCTTTCTTTGAGGCTTTAGCCTTTAGCATAGTGTTTGGCACACAGTAGGCAGTACATGCTTGTTGCCTTGATTCGGGCTTTAAAAACTCTTTGTAACCTGGTCCCTTCCTACCTTTCACTTTTCCTGTGTTTGACTCTTTTCCACAATCTCTGATCCAACAACACTGACCGCTTTGCTGTTCCTCCACCAAAATATCCTCTTTCCCAGCTGTATACCTTTGCCCCAGCTACTGGGCATCCCTGGAATGCACTCCCTCCTCTACCTCTCGCCTCATTTCAATAGCCAACTCCGACCCTACTTTGGAAGGAGGAATTTCAGGCTCCCACCTCCTCTCCAGAAGCATCACAGCTGGAATTCTTACTCTGACATTATCTTCTTGTCCTACTGTATGTATCTTATAAGTCATAATTTTCAGGGGCAGCTGGGTGACTCAGTGGATTGAGAGCCAAGGCCCAGAGATGTAAGTCCTGGGTTCAAATATGACCTCCGACACTTCCCAGCTGTGTGACCCTGGGCAAGTCACTTCACCCCCATTGACTAGCCCTTACCACACTTCTGCCTTAGAACCAATACCCAGTATTGATTCTAAGAAGGAAGGTAAGGGTTTTAAAAATAATAATAATAAAGAAGTAATAAGTTTCCAGTTTCCCTCATTAAAATGGCAACTCCTTGAGGGCAGGAACTATGCTTTTGACTCTCTTTTATCCTGTTTCTCCCTGCATTCCTGGCACATAATAAACAAATATAAATGTGTTTTGCCAGCCACACACTAAATTTAAAGCTTCTTCACAATGTGATTCTTACCTCTCCTTCATTTCTCTTGATTTGACATTCCATCCCAACTGGCCTGTTGGCTATTGTTCAGACTGGACACTTCATTACTGGTCTCCCTGCCTTTGCTCAAGCTATTTACTCAGCCTTGAACGTTTTCCCTCTTTATCTGTTTTCTGGAATTTCTTCCTCCTTTCAAGGCACCATCCAAGTGACCCGGCATGCAAAAGCCTTTCCTAATTTTCCATCTTGCCATTATTTTTTCTCAGTTTCCTATTTACTGGCCTCTCTATTTGTGCTTCTTCCCATTTAGATGTAAGCTCTTCTAGGGAGGTATAGTTTCCCTTTGGTTTTTGTGTTCTCAGCATCTACCGCAGTTCCTGCCACACAGTAGGTATTTAATCATTTCTTTTTAATTGGTTGGAATCTGGAACTCAAACCCTGGTCTCCTGAGTCCCAGCCCAAGGCTCTCTGCACTAAGCCACACTGCCTTTGAGACCTCAAAAGAGATTGTTTTACCGAACTTTGTTATTTTTAACTGAATGAAGTCTGAGTGGTTTGTTCACATAAATACAGCACTGGAAGGCTGGTAAACAAAGGTCTTTGGAGTGGGTGAGGGTGGCTCATCTGTTTAAATGCAGAAACCTTCCCCGCTCACTCCTCATTCAGGGTGGAACTCAGTAGAAGGCAGGAGAAGGTTCTTGGATGGCATCCAAAGGAGTTGAGTTACTCACATACCCAAAAGGCCCTGGAAAATGAGTGCTTCCCATGCCCATTTGTAGACAGTGGGTCTCTTCATCGACTAACTGTCCCAGGGGACCACATTACAAAAAGACTCCCCCATTTCTTCTTTATTTTTAGCTTCGTATAATCATATCAATGTTCCCAGTGACAAAGCAGGATGATGTGGAGAGAATAATCCAAATAAGAACGACATCGAGAATGTCAGTCAATGAAAATTACCAAAAACTAACTTGGAGAAAATATCGAAGAAGCATGTTTGTCTTTCTGTAGAGGAAATGGTGGCTTTGTTGGTGGAGGGGGCTTCCTCATCTGGGAGTTCCCTTTGTCAATGAAATCATATACCTGTCCCTGGCTCTATCTTTCTATCTATGCAGATTTTGTGTGTGAGTAAATGTGTCTTCCCACAGAGAGTGTAAGCTCTCTGAGGGCAGGATTTGTTTCCAGTATGTCTTGATATGCTCATAGCCCAGTAGAGTGTCTAGCAGAGAAAATCACCTTCCTAAATGTTTATTGATTAAATGAAAACAGAAAGTAGCTCAATAATCATGGGTCTGGAAAACATTCATTTCGTTCAAGGACCATCCATGGGCCTTCACTACCTATACCCACACACCCTAAGAGTAAAGAGATATTTTTTTAAACCCTTACCTTCTGTCTTAGAGTCAATACTGTGTATTGGCTCCAAGGCAGAAGAGTGGTAAGGACTAAGCAATGGGAGTCAAGTGACTTGTCCAGGGTCACAAAGCTGGGAAGGTCTGAGGCCAGATTTGAACCTAGGACCTCCCATCTCTAGGTTTGACTCTCAATCCAGATGCCACCTAGATGCCCCCTAAAGAGATTTTTTTAACTGAAATAACTCCTTAGGATCATTGTGACACTAAGATATGACATGGCTGGTTCCTCCACATCTCTGCTCTCTTCCAGCAGTATAATCAGCATTTTTGCATTCAAGACAAAGGGGATTTGGAAGAAAGGTTAGGGAGCTCCAAGGATGTGGGTCAGGAGAGAAAGCAGCCTTCCTTCTGATAACTTCTTATTTCAAATAAATCTATTAATAACTAGGTGCTTGTTTGGTCATTTCTACACTACTGAAGGGTTGCAAATGCTATCAGCACTCCAAATTTCATTGCCCTGGTTCAAAGTCACAGTTAATCCACCCTAGTTACAACTCTGCCCAGGACCACCTCATTCTTTTTTTCCTGAAGAATACTTTATAGAAAAGGAAAATTTTCTATATGCTGTTCTTTCACTCCTCAGGAAATTACCCTTCTTTGGTCATTCCTTCTTGGACATAAAAGGAGTGAGAGCCACAGACTGACTATTGAAAATCTGTTGAGATGAAACATTAGTCAGTCAGTCCATTTCTGGGAAATGTTAACTATGCATATTAATGTATCATCAGAGAAAAAGAAAAGTTGGATTCTGCATAAAACAGAGAACTTTTCCCCTCCCCTCCTTTATCCCACAAGGCATCCGGACCAATAAAATTTAGCCTTTCTCTATTGTTTTATGTTTATAGTCACATCTGTTTTCTAATTGGAATCTCACAACAAACCTGGAATGTACAAGTTTTATTGTGCCCATTTTTCAGATGTAGAAGCTAAAGTCATGAAAGCTAAAAAGTGGAGAAAGTAGGACATGGACCTGTTTTTAAATCTAGCACTCCAGTCATTATGTCGCATCAACCTCATGTGTCTTGGAAGCTGTAGACCCTGGTTTCTACCCAGTAGTACTTGCATGTTTGTTGGGAACAAAGACAAATAAAGAACTAAATCCTAAGTTCTAAGTTGAGTCTTTTTTGCCTTTTGTTGAAATTCTCCAAGTGTTGCCCCCTAAGTATCATCCAGAGTCATCCCTCTCTAATTCTGCTATGTCTATCCCACACGGTTTATCTCACATTGTAGCTATTATCGTTATTTCCCTCCCGCCATATAATTGTTATCAACAATAAGAATAGTTGCCAGAAATCTCCAAATATTTCATAGTCTCGACTTGATCCTTACAGTAACCCTATAAGTTAGGTGCTATTATTATCTTTCATTTACAGATGTGAAAATTGGGACCTAGAGAGATTAAATGACTCGCCCGGGTTACACAGCTGAGAACTTGTTGAGGATTCCAATTCGGGTTCTCTGTCCATTTCTTTATACCCAGACTCCTTGTCATGACCTGTCTTATCCTGCCCAAAGGGCACGATTTACAATGGTCCCATATTCTCGAAAGCACCAACACAGTGCTAGGACCATAGCAGGTGCCCAGTAATTAGACGTAGTCTGTCTGAAATACCAGGCAAGTGGAAGGTCTCTTGCCCAACATTTAAAAACCAACCTCCCTTCTTGATTTGGCCCCACCAAGGCTAGGTTTGGTGCTAAGAATCTTCTGCAGACACATCCCACTCAAATGCCTTGTCCATAGTTGGTCTCCAGCAGAGGACAATGATCCATGCATCTGGGAAGCTAGGATGCCCTTTGGGAGTGGGGAGGGGAGGGCCCTGACCCTCATTACCCTGCCCAGGTGAAGAAGGCCCAGAGGATGACATTGTTGCTGAAAATCCTCACATTTTCTCATCCTTATTTGTGAAGTGAGTCCAAGCTCAACTGCTCCATTCTCTGGGTACCAGTGGAGGCTATTCCAGAGGACAGGGCTTCCTTTCTTTCCTTTTTGGAGGCAAAGCAGGGCACCAGGAGCAGCTCCCACCCTTTGGTCCTCCTGGATACCCCTTATTCTATTCATCCTCCCTCTAGTGGCCACAGGAACTAAAGAGTCCTGAATCTCCTGGAGAAGTGGTTTCCCTCACCTTCAGAGCAGATCCTCCATCTCGCTCACGTTGGCCCCTTTCCCAATCAGTGCTCCCACTAATCTGTGGCTCTTGTGCACTCCTCCTCTCTTCCGGTTGTTTTTAGCAATTCCATCTTGAAATGAAAGCTATTCTTTTCTTTCCTGGCTCACCTCTGAACCCTTCCCTCACTTCTCATTCCTTCTTTTAAAAATCTCTGAATGTTTGGTTTGACCAGCGAAAGATGCTGGATAGAGTTCTATACTCAGAGAAGCTACATGTCTTCTCTCTCACTCCTTTTCTCTCCATCTCCTTCAGCAGAGAACAGATAGCAGGTACATATTTGACTTAACAATGAAGTTGTCTTCGGATCCAGTCTTTAAATAGGATCTTTGACTCATAGGAGAGTTAATGGAGAAGTGACCTTGAGGTGTTCACCAGCCCAGACAGGAAATTGCCTGATCCCTGGCAGGGAGGAAAGGCAGAGGGACTTGGGTTCAAATCCTAATTTGATCAGTAATCCTTAAGATTATGAATTCATCTTTTGTGTGGAGAATTTTAGTGAGATGTCTAATTCTGTAGTGTCAATAATGGAAGCTATCCATCCACTCAGCTTAGGACGTGAAAGCATGACAGTGGAGAAAACACTGTCTTTGGAATCAGAGGCTATGGGTATGAGCCCCAAACACATGAAATTAGGCAAGTCATGTAATCTCTCTGGGCCTCAGTTTCCTCATCTGTAAATGAGGGAGTTCAACTTAATGATCTCTGTGGTCCCTCCAAGTTCTAAATGGGTGATTCTCTGCTCTGAATACAGGAGAACCAACTTCACTGGCACTCAGATGGCCATTAACAATTAGTCTATCCTCTATGGGCATTTTTGCAGAGAGAAACTAAGGTAGAAACCCAAAAGGTTAGGAGAAGAAAATGTTTTGGCAGGGACAGGTGGCTACCAACCTCAGGGTATATTTTGTAGCTTCAGACAACTTTGAAGATAGTTGTGACTTCTATACCACCAACCTCAGGTCATGATATCCAAACTCTAGAGATAGTCAATCTCCCTGGGGTGATCTAAGGACAGAAGTGCTTTGTCCTGTTCCAGTACCCAATTCTTGTTGAATGGGACTGTAAAGCAACTCTATGCCAAGAGTTTGGGGGAAAGAAAAGCTCATTCACCAATGTCTACGGGCACTCATTTTCACAGAACTAGAGAACTGAGAGTGCATTTGGGAGAGGTGGGAAATGAAGGGGGGAAAGCATTTACATAGGGTGTACTATGTGCATTTTCACTCAGATGATCCTCTCACAAACCCTGGGAGGTAGGTGCTATTTTTGTCTTTTTTATAGTTGAAGAAATTGAGGCAGAGAGAAGTTAAAAGACTTGCCCAGGGTCACACAGTTAATAGTTGAGCTCAGTTCTTCCTGACTCCAAGTCCAGCGCTCCATCCACTGTACCACCTGGCAATCCTTAGGAATCACCTACTCCTATTCCCTCATTCTTCAGAAACTCAGAGAGATGACACGGCATGTATTAAATCATCAAGCTCGTTAGTGATTAGCAAGGCTAGACCACAAGCCTTCTGACCACTGGTCTAGCATTCCCTTCACTTACTGCAACAGCCCTGTAGCTCTAACAGACTGTTCCAGTGGTCTAATAATAGCATCTCCTTCCCAGGATTGATCATGGGCCAAACGAGATAATTTTTGTAAAGGGCTTATCACAGTGCCTGGCACATTGTTCCTAGCTTTGATAATGTTGTCAATAGGTCAGCAAGCAGTTATTGGGTGTTTCTTATGGATGAGGCATGGTTAGGGATACAAAGGCAAAAATAGGCCCTGCTCTCAAAGAGAGAGAGCAACATGTAAAATAGTACATACATGGCACTCAGAGTGGATGGAGGGTGGACCAAGAGATATTCGAACTCAGGTTTTCCTAACTTAGGTCCAAGGCTCTGCTAGATTATAATGAACCAGTCACTTAACTTGTCCCTATCACAGTTGCTTATCTGCTTGGTTGGAATAGCAAGTTCCCTACAGTTATGAAATCAGAGTTTAGGACAAAAAAATACAAGTATATATGTGGGAAGCTGGGTGGTGTAGTGGAGAGAGTCCTGGGCCTGGACTGAAATCAGCCTCAGAAATTTACTGTGTGACCCTGGGCAAATCATTTAACCCTGTTTGGCTCAGTTCTCTCACTTGTGAAATGGGGATAATACCAGTACCATCCTTGCTGTGTTGTTTTTAAGATCAAAAGAAGCAATATTTCTAAAGGATTTAGCACAATTCCTGACACTTAGTAGGTAACCATGATTCCCTTCTCCTTCTGAAGTCTCCTTCCAGTTATAAATCCATGCTTCTGTGATGAGTTTCTATAGTAACTGTGCACAGTGAAAAGTGGTATGTCTTATCTTTCACATTCCTTAACCACCTGTAACTGAACCCAAGGCACTTGGTTTTTGTGCTCAGAAAAGAGAAGACTTCTTGGATTTCCATTAAGGTAGTAAAGCTAGCAACCAAATGAATAGAGGAGCTAAAGATGTGCTATATGAGCATTCCCTGTCCCAACACCTACACACACAAATACATTTTTTAAAAAGGGTCAGGTTATCTCACTAGGGTGACTACCAATCTTGATCTAAATCACCTCCCAGGGTTCCTCAAATTATCTGCCAGGAGGGTCTGATGGGTAACCTCTTCACTTCCCCACTCTAATAGCTTCAGCTGCCCTGCAGGGGGATCTGGGACTTGCCTCCCTGAGATCCAAAGCACCACTTTATTTTAATAACCCCAAGATGGCTTGGTGGCTTTTCAATTTGGGAACGGCACTTAATTAGGCTGGGGAACATTAAGCAATGGTAGGAAAGGTGATATGCTTGTGGGCAGTGAAGGGAAAAGCACACAAGTGACTTTCTGGCTGGGGGAAAATAAACAAAATCTGGTAGTAAAAATAAATCTGGAGTGTCTAGATCCACCCCTCAGATTTCCCATTTCAGTGGTCGGGTGTCAGGTGGTAGATTGGAAGAAAAGGGAAATAGAACAGTCACCATTCAAGAGAAGTTTAGAAGCCAGAGAAGACATCAGGATTCATCTCAGAATAGATACAGTAATAATAGTGATGATAATAACACATTTTAATATTTTAAATTTTATTTTAAAGATTTAGAGATTTTCAAAGCTCTCTATCTCTTGAGATAAATAGGAAAACCATTGTTGTCTACAGACATCATGCTAAGTGCTTGGTGCTATCCTAGGTGCTGAGGATATAGAGAGATAAAGGTGAAAGTGTCCCTGCCCTTCAGAAGCTTACATTCTTATGGAGGAGCTAACTTATATAGGCATATGGAGCAGAGTATAAGGACTAGCCTTGAAATGTTATTAGCTCAGAGAACCAGCGCAGCAAACTCCCCAGAAATGTCAGTCTATATATGCTCTCCAACCTATCATCTTAGAACAAGTTAACAATACCAAGCATATATA
Source organism: Monodelphis domestica (assembly GCF_027887165.1). Classification (NCBI taxonomy): domain Eukaryota; kingdom Metazoa; phylum Chordata; class Mammalia; order Didelphimorphia; family Didelphidae; genus Monodelphis; species Monodelphis domestica. The sequence continues at coordinate 10,783,908 of NC_077233.1, forward strand.
GGAAGTTAGGCACTTCATACGTGTTTATTGATAGAGGGTAGTTTCAGAGAGCTGTCAAGGGAACTGAGAACTGGATGACTTGCTCAGATCCTCTGTTTATACCAAAATAGGACTTGAACACAGGTCTTGGCGGACCCAAGGTCAGCTCTCTCTCCTCTATTACACCACCTCTTTATATAGAGATATTAAAAATATATACTGATATATTTAAAAGACAAACAACTATTGGATGGGGAGGCAATTGGCTGAAGAGTCCAAGAAAGGCTGCATGTAGAAGGTAATGTTTGAGCTGAAGAAAACCAGGCTCTTTCAATTGGAGGGACTAGACTAGGTGAATCCTAAGGCCCTTGCAGCTTTAATTCAATAGCTCCACATTCCTTTGATCCAGTAATGTATGATATAAGAACCACCAACCAAAAAGCCATAGGTCCCAATTTCCAGTTCACATATTTAAGCAAGCAAGTTCAGAATCCCATTTGAAAGGATTCTTAAGGTGTGTTGCTGACAGATCTCCTCATGGAAGGTCTTGGGTAAATGGGGAACATGAGCTGGGCCTTGAAGAAAAAAAGAGATTCCAAGGAGACATGAGAAGGATATGCATTTAATCACAGGACTAATTTGCCCAAAGATAAGAGAACACAAGATCGACTATCACATGTAGAAAACAAGAAGCTCTCCAATGGGATTTTATCTTAAAGAAAAATTGGGAGCCATTGAAGCTTCTTCAGCTGAGGAATGATCTGGTAAAAACTTCAATTTAGGCATATCAGTGTGGCAGCTCTGTGAAAGATCAAATTGGAGATACATGAGACTGGATGCAAAGAGTCCATTAAGGGGATCATAATAGTAGAGGTAGTAAGGTCCTGAATAAGTGTGGTGACCCTGTGAGTTGGGATAGAAAGAGTAGATGTTGTGGAAGTCAAATAAAAAAAGATTTGGCAATGGATTAGCTATGAGCATAAGGGGAGGGGGGATGATAACAAAGAACAATAGCACATGTCTATACCTCATTAAGGTTTGTTTTTTATTCCATCAAAAAACTTATTTTTTCCTTGTTTATACTTTGATTTCATCAATTAACTTAATGCAGAGTCCAGGTCAGCTTTGCTCATACATAAATGAGGAAACTGAGTCCATGAAAAAGAAGGCTTTCTTTTTAACTCCAAAGGACACATAGGAGCACTCAAGCTTAGAGTTTAGGTCTCTTTCTTGGAGACTGTCTTCAACCTCTTTCACTGTTTCATTGTATTGGTCTTCTCCCTTCCTTCCCCCATGTGCTTCTTTATGAAATATAAAATTACCTCATTTTATTTCTTTCCCCCTTTCTCTTAGATATTATCTTCCTTTTTTACTCCTAGTTTTACACACACATACAGATAGACAGATATACATTTCATTCTATACAGTTTGTCACTATTCCCTCTAAGTCAGAGGTCCCAAAACTTTTTACACAGGGGGACAGTTCACTGTCCCTCAGACCATTGGAGGGCCAGACTATATATTTAAAAAAAAAAACAACTATGAACAAATCTGTATACCTCTGTCTGGGATAACGGAGGCTACAGCACTGGCTGTGATGGGCCTGTCACACCTTACACAGGTCCATCACCACCACCACAATATGGGGCAGTGTGGAACCCCCTCCCCCAGATCGCCACTCACCATGCTGACTTCTTCCATTGAATAGCCACATAATCCTTTGCACGACGCCATGCAAAGGATTATGTCACTGAAAGTAGTACTGTATGTGAGCGACGCCCCACTTTGTGGTGCTGCCACATATAGTGATCCTCTCACTGACCACCAATGAAAGAAGTGCCCCTTCCCAGAAGTGCAGTGGGGGCTGGATAAATGGCCACAGGGGGCCACATGTGGCCCATGGGCCATAGTTTGGAGACCCCCTGCTCTAAGTATACTTCTTCTAGATACTCTGATAATAATAACAATTTTTAGGAGTCACTAATATCTTTTCTTATAGGAATATAAATCATTTGAACTTATTGGGTCCCTAAAAAAAGTTTTGTTTGTTTTTTCTTTCTTAATTACTTTTGGTGATTCTCTTGAGTTCTATGTTTGGGCATCAAAATTTCTGTTTAAATTATGTCTTTTCTTTATGAAGGCTTGGAATTCTTCTATTTTATTAAATGACCATAGTTTCCCCTACAAAAATGTAGTTGATTTTTCTGGGTGGTTGATTCTTGGTTGTAGACCCAGTTCCCCTGGTTTCTGGAATATCATGTTCCATGTCTTCCTGTCCTTCAGTGTAGATGCAGCCAAGTCTTGTGTTATCCTAACTGTGGTTGCATGATATCTGAATTGTTTCTTCTTAACAGCTTGTAGTATCTTTTCCTTGGTCTGGTAGGTCTTGAATTTGGCTATAACATTCCTGGGTGTTGTCAATTAGGGATTAAATACAGGAGGTGATCTGTGGATCCTTTCAATCTCCACTTTTCCCTCTTGTTCAAGAATTATGGGGCAGTTTTCTTGGATAATTTCCTGCAGAATGATGCCTAGGCTTGTTCTTTTGTCATGATTTTTTTGGTACTCCAATAATTTTTAAACTATCTTTTCTGGATCTATTTTCCAGGTCTGTAATTTTACCAATGATAAAATTTCATATTTTCCTCATTTTTTCCATTCTTTTGATTTTATTTTATAGACTCTTGCTGCCTTGTGAAATTATTTGATTCTAGTTTTTGGATTCTAATTTTTTAAAGACTAAATTTCATCCCCGGCTTTTTAGTCATCCTTCTCCTTCTGGTCTGTTTTTCTTTATAGACCATTTTTCACTTTCTTTGCCTCCTTTTCAAGCTAGTCAATTCTGGATTTTAAAACGCTATTTTCTCATTTTAGTTCATGTGCCTCTGTTTCCAGATGAATTATTTTGCTTTTTAAGTTCTTCTCCCAATTATCCTCAGTCTCTTTTAATTGTTGTTTTGAATTGTATTTTGAGTTCTTCCAAAGTCTGAGTCCAATTAACTGGAGTTTCTGCATTTTTGCTAGTTGTTCCTTAGTCCTCCTCTGTTCCATTTGCTCTTTCTTAATTACCTGGATAGAAACTGTCAATTATAATTTGTTTTTTTTTCTTTTTCTGTTGTTTACTTATATTTTTTGTCTTCTTCTCCCCCCCCCCCCATAATCTTTTAAACCTGTAATCTTACTTCTCTGTTTATTTGCTGGATCTCTGGATTTGTCTCCTTAAAGTTTGCAAAGTGCTTTATAAATATTCTTTCATTTGATCCTCACAACAATTCTGTGTGTTATTTCATCCTATATTATAGATAAAGGAAGTTAGTCAAACAGAGGTTAATTGGCTTGCCCAGGACCACAAAAACATATAAGTACTCAAGGTTGTATTTGAATTCAGGGCTTCCCAGCACCAAGTCTAGCACAAAGCAACCGTGTGTACAAAGTCAAGGAAGAGGTAGATGATTTGGTCATTGTTGTGGTCAGTCTGACTCAAATGAAGAGCAAAGAAAGTGAAGTAATATTAAAAACAACAAGAAAAGTCCAGCGTGGAGAGTTTCCAATGTCAGCCCCAGGAATTATGCAAAAGACAATAGAGATGACATTGAGTAGGAGAGAGAAATGTGACCAGAAATATCTTTTAGGAATTTTGATAGAGAAGTTGGTTGAAGGACACATGGGAAAGGGAAGGCCATAGAAGCAGGGAAAACTTCTGTTGCCATAACATAAGCATGAGGTGATTAGAGCCTAAACTTAAAATATATTTCAGTGGTGAGAAGTAGACAAGATGAGTGATGCTGAGGCAATAACAATAGAATATGGCTAACAATTAGATATGGGATAGCAAAAATGAATACTATGGAAATAGTTATCAAGCTGTAACATTTGTACAGCCCAGTGGAATTGCTTGTCAGTTCTGGGAGGGGGTAGGGAAGGCGGGAGGGAAAGAAAATGAATCCTGTAAACATGGAAAGATGTCTTAAAATAATGTTTTTTTTTAAAAAACCAATTAGATATGGGACTGTGATAACAGTCAAGGAGGACTCCTTTAGTGATCCCTGAGAATCAAATTTATTTCAGCTCCTGAGCAAAGATTTAATAGAGACCTTTATAGTCTTTAAAAGGGAAAAGCTGGCCTCTTATGATCCAAGATTGGTAAGAAACTTATACAGAAGATGGAAAGAGGGCAACATAGGATAGAATGAGTGAACAAATTTATTATTTACTATGTACCAGGCAGTGTGCTAAGCCTGGATAGCTGAGGATACATATATAAACAAGAGAGTAAGTTTCTACCCTCAAGCTTACATCCTAATAGGAAAGGAATATCATAAAGTGGAGAAAGAATAAAGAATCAGGTATCTGCAAGGGTGGAACACATAATGAGGAGAAAGTCAGGAAGAATTATATAGTCTGCATCCCTGAAAGATAAAATAAAATCTTATAAAAACCCAAGTTTCCAGTGGGATGGAGATAATCAGAAAATAGGGCCATGGGAAATAACAATGGGGAAATGATGAACAGGCATACCTTTAAGGTATTATCAAGGTGGTGAAGGGGCTAGGTGATATAATAATTCATCAAAGCAACTAAGGAAGTTTACTTTGGAAAAGAGTACAAAGATGATAAAGGTCTTCAAGTATTTGAATGTCTCTTGTCTGGAGGAGGAAATTAATTTATTCTGTATGACTTCAAAGAGCAGAAATTGGAAGAGTATGTGGAAAGTATGGAGGGTGGGGATGCTCTCTATTAAAAATATATCAATTTGAGATGTCCAGAAATTAAATCAACTTGTTAAGTAGTGAGTTCCATAGCTTGTAGAAAGGGGAGTATAGGGAGCATCTAGTTTGCTCAATGGATTGAGAGCCAGGCCCAGAGAGGAGAGGTCTTAGTTTTAAATCTGATCTCAGATATGTCCTACCTGTGTGATCCTGGGCAAGTGACTCAGTCCCCATTTCCTAGTCCTTAACACTTTTCTGCCTTACTACCAATGCATATTATTAATTCTGAGATGGAAGGTAAGGCTTTTTAATTTTGAAAAAAAAAATAAGTGGAGTATAAGGTTAGTTGTCCAATAACAACAATGTTATAAAGGCAATTTTGAAAGGTATAGGAATTCTGATCAATCCCAATGGATTTAGGAAACAAGCTGCCCATTTACAGAGAGAGAAGTGATGAGTTCAGAATGCATACTGAACCATATTTAATTCAATTACTCTTTCTTTCTTTCAAATATAGTTAAGGCAGAAAATTGGTTCTTCAGGTCTAAGCTTTGTAAGCAGTTCTTTTTTCCCACTGTCAATGGTTTGGGCAGGTGAGAGGGAAGATTGAAAATTTTAGAATGAAAATTAAATTAAATAATAAAAAAAAAAACAAGAAAAGGAAACTCTGGTCTGGATGAACTGAGGTTAACCACATCTGCTTTCTGAGTTCCATCTAAGTTTCTCAGGCAGATCCATTGTTTCCCTTCCAGGGAAATCAATCTACAGCATACTGATTAGGGGAAATCACTAAACAATTTGATGGGTCATAGGATGATAATATTTCAGAATTTTGACTTCCGAAAGGTATGGTCATGGCCATGGATACTTGCTATACTCTAATAGATGAGACTTAGCTATCACAGACCTATACTCCTCTTCGATAAGCCACTCTTTGCTCTGGCCAATAAAAATAAATCTTCAGTTTCAGACTTGATCTTTTTAATTATATTTATTGTGGGCCTTATTTTTCCTGTTTCTTTAGAATAGGTCAGAGCACAGGAGTGTAGACCTGTGATAAGAGGTATGTGCAGAGGTACAAGAATTTCTTCCCAAGAATTATTAATGGTGTCTGTGCATCATAGCCACAGGGAATTTATGTTTGTTCTTGCCCATCCTGAATGAAAGGAAAATTCAGTAACCCAGGCCCCAGGCAGTGGCATAGCCTTAGCCTGAGATAAGAGAGTCATGAAAAAGGAACCATATGACCACATGGCTAGAATTCCTAAACCCAGCCTCTTAGATCAGGGAGGAGAAAATTTATAAAGAATGGCAAACTACAGGGATGGCTTTCTAATGTCTCCAAGTTTATCATTTGACCACACCTTCCTTTACTTCTGGTGAGAGAATGGGTATTTCTTGAATAGTATCAAAATGTTAAAGATGAAAATATTGTGCATATGAACCCCAAAGATGGAAGCTCAGTAGAAGAGCCTAAACCCTGAAATAGGAAAAAGGGAGGGAAAGAAGGAAGGAAAGAAGGAAGGAAGGAAGGAAGGGAGGAAGGGAGGAAGGGAGGAAGGGAGGAAGGGAGGAAGGAAGGGAGGGAGGAAGGGAGGAAGGAAGGAAGGAAGGAAGGAAGGAAGGAAGGAAGGAAGGAAGGAAGGAAGGAAGGAAGGAAGGAAGGAAGGAAGGGAGGGAGGGAGGGAGGGAGGGAGGGAGGAAGGGAGGAATATTATTTAAGCACCTACTATGTGCCAGGTATTATGCTAAATGCTTTACCTTTATGATCTCAACTGATTCACATAACAACCCTAGGGGATAGTTGTTATTGTTATCTCCATATTACAAGTGAGGAAACTGAAGCTAACTGAGGTTATGCATCTGTCCAAATTTGGGCATTAAGGGTCTGATGCTGGTTTTGAACTTAGGTCTTCCTGACTCCAAGACTAACCACTGCAATGCCTAGCTAGGTAGGACCAGGATTCTTGCATAAGGTACTAGAGGCAAAAGTGAATACTCACCAGCCTGCTGCACAATCACCTGTGTAGATGTCCTAAATTCATTTCCCTTCTGAGATGAGTCCGCATCACTGTATGGACGTGTATATCCAGAGCACCTTAAACCCTATGCAACAATGGGGCTGTCAGGGGAAAAGGAGCATTTTATTATGTATGACTGATTGATTGACTTAATTAATTAATTATATTTCGGGTAATTTATGCTTTCCTGTGTTTTCCACATTTTCTGTGAGGTGACATCAAGGCTGTCTTGTACCCAATGTACACATTTTTCCTGGAGTGCTCACATGCGATCTTTTCACTTCTCCCCGTGAAGACCTACCTAGATGTGCTCTAAGTCACATTTGAACTCTCCCAGAAGTAACTCAAATGAGAGCAATATCAGCCAAGGAGTTCCTGAGTTTGGGGGGCCATCTACAAAATTGGACCTAAATTGTGTCAGCTCAGAGCCTTAGGGACTGGGGCAAAGGCTTCAAATGAGCCAACAGGAACCCGTCACTAAATAGGAGTTAAAATTCATGCTAGAAACCCACAGAATTCATTTTTTCAAGCCTATCCAATGAAGTTTGGATAAAAAACAACCCAAACAAAAAAGCCCAGCCTGACACTGGTTTTCCATTCTGATGTCATGCAATTTAATCCCATAAATAACAACTAAGTACATAAGTAAGCTCCCAGGATTTTAAGACAGAAATATATTTCATTCAGTGCCCACTGTTTGCTGATGAAAAAACTGAGGCTTGGGGAAACTGACTAATCTGTCCAACATCTCCATGATGGTTAGTGGTAGAACCACGATTTGAACTCAGATTCTCTGCCTCCAAGTGCAGTGATTGGTTTAGTGAAATTGAAACAAGTTAGAGAAGACAGTGGAGGTAGAATGGAAAAACCAGTCAACCCAACCTCTTCATTTTATTCTCAAGAAAAGTGAAGCCCAAGGAGATCAAGTGACTTGACTAAGGTCACCCAGGGAAGAACTATCAAAAGCATGGTTTGAACCCAGATTCTTGGATTTCCAAGTTAATGTATTTTTCTACTGTGAAATAGTGTCTTGTCCTTTCCCTACTGTGTACCAAATTTGACTTCAGGAGAGCATTAGCTTGCTGATACTGATCATCTTCTAAGAATTGTGAATGAGAATGGAAATTACTAAATAAGTGGCTTCATCTAGAGCTCAGGAGGAATACAGTGCATGAGCCATGAGGTCACGAAGGGGACCCTCCCAGCCTCTGGACCATGAATGCCTACATTCTCTTCAGGTCTCTGGCTGGCGATGCCCACCTTCACAGGTGAGATTATACTGCCGCTCTGATCGCCACCAGGCAGGTTGGCCAGCAGCAAGCTAAAGGGCAGTAGCTAGGTGGGCCCTGTTACCATTGGACCTTTTGGAATGCCTTACAAGCAGAGGAAAGTGATTTCAGACCCAGTGGGGTATTTGACTGGCAGCCAACGCAGCGTTTTTCAAAATAAATGAAATATGCTCCTGTCATCTCCTACTCATAAGGAGCCTGGCAGCTCCAGGCTGCACCAGTCAGAGTTTGTGTAAAGTCCCAGCTTCCCGAACTCCAGGCCAAATCGGCCTCACAGGTATTTTTCACTCCTTGAAAAAAGAAAAGAAAATGGAAGCATGTCTTGCAGTCCCCAAACCTTCCCCTTCCTTGCAATTATATTGGTACATCTTTCCAAGTTTCCTTTCCCACAGAAATCCCTGATGAGACTCTGCAGAGGCAGTGCTGGGAAGTCTAAGGCACCCCATGGGATGAGGTGTCCCGTGTACAGAGTGCATCCCCACAGTAACGAGATTATCTGTGAGGCCAAGTCTACCACCTGCTTCACAGGTGGTGCTAGTGGGAAAAACCAACATCACTAAGTACTCCAAGTGTGGGATGATGTCTAGGGAAGCCCCAAAACCTGTGTAGGAAGCAGCTCTGTTCAGTCTTCACTGAAAAAAAACCCAGTTCTGTATAATGAGGGGATGGGATTTAATGGCCTCCTCTATAGATTGTATGAACCAGAGCCTAAAGAGGAAAATGTTAACTGGTGATGAGCCCTTATGCTATACCTAGAAATCTGATGGAAAACCTTCCACCCCTTGGCGGGCTCCTTCCCTCCCATCAACCCATGCCCTTCGAGGTCTTACCATAGAACAAAGGCAAGAACCCAAGAACCACACACCACATGGCCTTTATTTTCTCTGGATCCCTAATTCAGTGGGTATAATGGGCTCTAGAAGTGGCAGCAATAATAGGAAAAAAGGGTCTTTCCATATTTATTTATAGCAGAGATTTAGAGATTATAAACCAAAACTGCGAAGGAGAAAGAAACCATTTGGTAACATTCTCCATCTTGAAATCCTAGACTGAGCTAGAAGGGCCCTTGGAGACCATTTACTTTAATCATTTTGTTTTGTAGATGAGGAAGCTGAGGCCCAGGGATCAAGTGGCTTTAATGAGATCACACAAACTGGGCCAGAGCCAAATCCTAGGCAGGACTCTTCCCGGTACACAACACTGCCTCTGTTTCTTCATCAATGACAGATTTATTAAACACCTATTAAACACAGCCAGGCACGGTACTTTATTTGCCACATTAAAAACAACAACAACATGGGATTATTGTGTAAGTAGTTTTGACCCCTAAAAGACACTCAGGAATCCCCATAAGCCCCCCATCAAACAACACTTTGAGAGTCCCCTGTTCTAGATTATCTCTAAGGTCCCCGTCTTATAATCAAACATTCAAACCGTATGTATTATTGTTTAGTATTATTATCTGGGTGGGTTCTTTATTCCCCTAGGAGTCTTTAAGCTCCATGAGGGCAGAGATTTTGTTGTTATTTCATCTAGAACCCAGAATTATATATCCCACAGAGTTGTCAAATATTTATTGATGAATTAAATGTTCTAGGACTATACAGTCCTATGGAACAACAAAACCTTATGTCATGGGACAAGAGGAAGCTTGTCTTTCATGCAACATCAGTGGCTTAGAAAAAAAAATGGTCCCATCTGGAAAGACTATCTTGACCTTTCTTGTTGATGCTGTGCTGCTGTAAAGCCAAATTTAGTGATGTACTCCGAATAATGAGACTCCAGAAACATAAAGACTTGATTCCAACATGATCCAAAGGACCATAGAAATAAGAGAAAAAATGAGGGGAAATAAATGAGTTTCAGTCTTTGAGAAAGCTTTAAATCAGCAATTATAGCCCATGTAGTCTCATTTCCTGACCTTCATTTCTTACAAGAACCAGGACCATTGTGAAAGAAAGTAGTTTAAGATGAGTGGACCCATTGTTGCCAATTTTTGCCCAAGACAACTGACCCAGTTGTGTTCAGCTTAAAGGACACAAGCTAAATATTTCCAAGCCACAAACAAGATCTTCACATTTTCATTTGCATTAGTACCAAGATCCTATGTTTTCAGGACATAAACATTAAGACACCAAATCCAATCCTCAAACCAAGAAGCCAAGTCAAACTTTCATTTTAAAGGAGCCAATGTGCCTGGAATGTGCTGGGCATTTGTAATCTTTGACAGTGTGAGTAAAATATAGAAAGCCATTTTTTTCCATTAGCATAGTGCTTTAGCATTTCCAATAACTTATCTATCTGCATTTGATTAAAAAAAAAAGAAAAGGAAAGGAAAGGTCCCAGGAGTCTGATGATATTTTCAGTATGTGATGGATTCTTTTTGAAATCTCTCCATACCTTTGCAAAGGTTTAGAATTTTCTCTTCCTCGCCATCATCTCTTCAAATCCTAGGATCTTTTATAACTCAAATCATTCCTTTCTCACTCCCTCCATTCATTAATCCTCTAATTTTCCTCAAAATTACTTTAACAACTTTGAAAAGGGTAAGGTATCTGATCTATGCAATGACCAACCAAAATTCTAGAGGACCAATGATTAAGTAGAGAGGTATTAGCCCAAAGTTAATTGATATATATATATATATATATAATATACATGCATGTATATACATGTATAATATACATATATGTATACATATATGTATACATATATATATATTATATATATATATATCTAGTGGACTAGGAGGTACTCAATTAAATGGATTACTTCTAGTTGATTATGCATAGAATTACAAGAGTTTTACTTTTCTTTTTTCTCAATGAAGGATTTGAGAGAGTGAAAAAATAAATTGCCATTCAATGAGAAAAAAATTAATTTAAGAAGACAATTATTTATATATACTAACACTAAAAGGGTCATTATTATAATTTAAAAATTATTTCCAGGTAATTATTTTTCAGAATGTGACATTTATTTTTTTGTATTTATTAATTTAATTAATTATTAATGTATTAATCTCTTCCATCTTTTCTCAATAATTGAGAAGTCAAGAAATTCATGGCACTCATTATACATGTGAAGTAGTGTAACACATATTTCTTCATTAGTTATGTTCTGGGGAGTAGGGAAAAAGAAAAATAAAGGAAAATATTTGAATTTGTTCTTAGAGTCCATCTGTTCTCTATGTGGAATTGCATACAATTTTTCATCATGAACACTTTGTAGTTATGACTGATCATTGTATTGATCAGAGAAGCTAAGTTTTTCACAGTTGATTATTGTTATAATATTGCTGTTACTATGTATTATATTCTCCTAGTTCAGCTTACTTCATTTTGCATCAGTTCATATAAGCCTTCCAGATTTTTCTTTTTTTGTAAAGACCTTTTATTTTATCAATTCCACAAATAACAAATTTCCATATAAGTTTTCTAAACTTATATGATTCAAATTGTTTCCCTCTCTTTCAACTCTCCCCTTCCAGGAGCTGGCAAGCAATTTGACCTGGGTTACACAACTATTATTATGCCAAATATATTTCCATATTTGTTATTGTTTTAAGAGAATAATCAAATAAAACCAAAATCCCCAAATAAACCAAAGTAAAAAAATTATATGCTTTGATCTGCATTCCAACAGCAACAGTTCTTTTTCTGAGGGTTGATAGCTTCCTTTGTGATAAGTCCCAGAATTTTCTTGGATCATTGTATTGCTGAGAGTAGCTAAGCCTATCACAGTTGATCATCACTCAGTATTGCAGTTACTGTGTCTAATGTTGTAGTTCTGCTTATTTCACTCTGCTTCAGTTCATGTAGGTCTTTCCAGTTCTTTCTGAAATGTTCATTGTTTCTTACAGCATAATAGTAGTCCATCACTAACATACACCATAATTTTTTCAGCCGTTCCCCAACTGATGGACATCCCTTCAATTTCCAATTCTTTGCTATCACAAAAAGAAAAGCTATAAATATTTCTGTACAAGTAAGTCCTTCCCTGTTCTTTTCTTTTTATCTCTTTGGGATACAGCCCTAGCAATAGTATTACTGGATCAAATTGTTACATAGTCCCTTGGACAGATTTCCAAATTGTCCTCCAGAATGGTTGATTCAGATCCCAATTCCACCAACAATGCATTAGTGTCCCCATTTTACCACAGCCCCTCCAACATTTATCACTTTGCTTTATTATCATATTAACCAATCTGATAGGTGTGAGGTGGTACCTCAGAATTGTTTCAATTTGCATTTCTCTAATAAAGAATGATTTGGACTTTTTTTTTCATCTATAACTACCATTTATTTCTTTATCTGAAAACTGCTTTTTCATATCCTTTGACCATTTGTCATATGGGAAATGGTTTATATTCTTATAGATTTGACTTAGTTCTCTATATATTTAAAAAATGAGACCTTTATCAGAAAAAATTGTTCCAAATTTTTCTCCAGTTTGTTGTTTCCCTTCTAATCTTGGTATACTGGTTTTGTTTGTAAAAAAATTGAATTTAGTATAGTTAAAATTATTTATTTTACAACTTGTAATGTCCTCTATTTTTTTATTGTTTCACTTCATAGATCTGCCAAGTAAACTATTGTATGTTCCCCTAATTTACTTATACTATCACCCTTTATGTTTAAATCATATACCCATTTTGACCTTATATTGGCATAGGATATGATATATTGGTCTATTTCTAGTTTCTACCATGACCTTTTCCAGTTTTCCCATCAGTTTTGACAAATAGTGAGCTCTTATCCCCAAAGCTTAGGGTTTATCAAACACTAGATTGCTAAGGTCATTCACCTCTAATTTATTCCATTGATATACCCATCTATTTCTTAGCCAGTACCAGATTGTTTTGATGACCATTGCTTTATAGTACAGTTTGAAATCTGAAACCCAGGTGTTGGGTTCCCCCCCCCCAAACCATTCCCTTCATAATTTTTAAAAATACAATAGTATTCCACTAAAATCATAACTATAACTTATTCAACCATTCTCTCAATTCATGGGCATCCTCTCAGTTCCCATTAATTTCCTTACCACCACAAAAAGATTTAATATATTGATGTGTGTGTATATGTGTATATTTCCTTTTCCTTTACTCTCATTGGAGTATAAACTATTAGTGGTATTGCTAGGTCAATGGTAATGCAGTTTTGGGGGAGGGTTTTTTGAAGAGGATATTCTGAATGATTTGTGTTTTTTTATTTTTTCCCAATTATATGTAGATACAAATTTTTAAAATTGTTATCTGACACTTTGTCTCTCCCTCCCTGAGGAGGTAAGTAATCTGATTTAGTTTATACCAATGCTATCATGCAATACATATTTTCAAATTCTTTATGCTGTGAAAAAAAGACATATATCACACATACAAGAAAAAAAACATGAAGAAAATAAAGTGGTAAATGGAATTCTTTGATCTGCAATAAAAGTCCAATAGTTCCTTCTTTGGCTGTGGATAGCATTTTCATCACGAGTCCTTTTGGGTTATCTTTTGGAACCTTGGTTATGCACAGTTCTTAAAAACTGTTCTCATAATGGTCGAAGTAGTTCGTAAGTCCACCAGTACATTAGTGTACCTATGTTCCCACACCCCTCTTAGCATTTGTCATTTTCCTTTTCTATTATCTTAATGAGTTTAGACAGTACCCCCAAAAGTTATTTAAATTTGTATTATCTAATTATTAGAAATTTAGATCATTTTTGATATAATTATTAATAGCTTTGATTTCTTCCTCTGAAAAATGCTTGTTCATATCCCTTAGCCATTTATCAGTTAGGGAATGGCTCTTATTTTTTTTTAAAGAAATTTGGCTCGGTTTCCTATATATTGAGAAATGAGATCTCTATCAGATAAATTTACTTAATTTTTCCCAGTTTCCTGCTTTTCTTGTGATTTTAGTAGCATTGGTTTTATTTGTGCAAAAGCTTTTTTAAAAACTTCATGTAATCAAAATTATCCCTTTTATATCCCATAATCCTCTCTATCTCTTGTCTGGTCATGAATTTTACCTAATGGTTTGACATGTGATTTCTTCCATGATCCCCTAAATGGCTTATTTTATCATGTTATGTCTAATTTTTGTTTATATTTAGAATCTACTTATCTATGTATAAAGGGGGAGATTAATTGAATCAATCACTATACCATAATTAAATAACTACATCAACCAGATTAGAATACCTCTAATCAATAAATTTAATAGGCATTTCAACTGACAGGAGGTATAAGAAAATTGAGGAAATTCAACCATGCCCATGACACTTGTATAAAACACATAAGCTAGTTCATTTTAGCAGATTCAGTCATCTGATAGCCTAGAGGAAAGAATAGCCCCAGTTGAGTCCCTTAGAGGGAAATGTTAAGGGGATCTTCTAGTCCGTGGCTAGATGAAGACCTTATAAACTCTGAAGGGCCAAATGATTTGGACATAGGCATCCTAGAAGTGTCCTTGGAACAGCTTCTGTTACTGTCTTCATTACGAAACTAGTTAAAAATAGAGGCATTGAGAAAGAGACAGTTTCAGACTCTACCAGAAGCTCAGAAAACTATCACCAAAAAATACTAAAGCACAGAGGGGAGCATCCCAAGTTCTCAGGGAAGAAGAGAAAAGGACTTTCAGCAAATAGAAGGAATGAGTAACACATGCATGCACATGTTCTTTCTAAGCTAGAGCCCACTTTCCTCTGGATTCTATATTTACTTGTGGGAGAACATCATAGATTTTGTAAAAGCTAAATTAATACTCTGGTTCTTAGTTTCCATAGAGTTTATTAATATTTACTTGAATAAAAGAGGCCAGACAGATATAGAGCTTTTTAAGTCTATTCTAATCTTGTCACATGTCTCTTTATCTTATGGCTCTCTATTTCTATCACCATCCTTTTACTGCCATGTCCAAGGGAATAGAGAGAGTGTACTTCCTTGTATCAAACCTTTTAATCTTCCCCCTTCCCTTCTAGGTCAAACTCAATCATCTCTGGATCAAGCGTGTTGGCCACAGTCTCATGACTCACACTAGAGAGCTCTCTCATGTGACATAATTTACACAATCCCTCCTTTGATTCTTTGGGAGATCAGCATGTTAAAACCTCCTTATTTGGGTTTCCTGGAAGATTAACATGTCAAGTCTCCCCAGTGAATCATTACACATATGTAGCTTATACCTCTAAAGTGTCTTTTATTAGAGGTATATAAAATATTGCACTTTACAAATTACAACAATTTGGGGAAAGGGAAAGGAAAGAGAAAGAAAACAAAAAAAATTATTGATAGATGTATTGAAAAAATGCCAATTAAAAGGCAAGAATTTATATTCAGAATAAATGATATGTTCAGCCCCCTTCAGTCCAGGTCATTATATCCCAAAGTTCATTCTGGATCTTTTGATGTAGTATGTGGTTTCTGTAGACATCCTTATGGCACATTTCTTGATTTGGGATGTTAGGAATTTTCTTTTCCTAAAATTTCTTTAAAAGATTTTTAACTTTGGATTTTAGGATAATTAAGATAATTATACAATACCCCCTTAGGCAGGTATTCACCAACACTAGAATCACCCTGGGATACATGGCTGAGTTATGAAATATATGTAGAAGGGAAAAATTAATTCTGGATAAAAATAAATATATCTCAAAATTTTGTATCTATAAAATTATGAGTAAAATAAAAATCATAACAGGTCCTTGAATTACCAGCCAGGCTCAATTAAAGTGACTAGTGTCCTACAAGCCTGCAGGATGATTAAAGCAATATTGCACTTACAAATCGGCAGCCAGGACTACAGAAAGTTGCCATACTATAAAAGAGAAGGGACTAGATTCTGACATAAAAGGGAAGTATGATTACATCATGTGAGAGCACTCTAGAGTAAGTAATGAGATTGTGACCTATGTACTTGATACAAAGATGACTGCATTTGACCTGTAAGGGAAGGGGTAGGTTAAAAGGTTTGAGACAAGGAAACACATTCTCTCTATTCCCTTGGACACAGCAGTAAAAGGACAGTGACAGAGATAGAGAACCATGAGGTGGAGAGACATGTGGCAAGATTAGAATAGACTTAAATAGCTCTATATCTATCTGGCCTCTTTTATTCATGTAAATATTAGTAAACTCTATAGAAACTAAGAACCAGAGTGTTAATTTAGCTTTTATAGTTTTTTGGCGACCACAAAGCAACACAGGTAGGATGACCCCCATATGTGATTTCTGGGGTAGGGGGTTCCCTATACAAAATTTTAGGGCCATGATTTGTGCCTTTCTGTCAGTCAGTCAACACTTATGAAGTACTTAGCCAGTTATTTTACTAAGTTCTAGGAACACAAATACAAGGAGAACAAAGAGAGTACTTGACCCTAAAGAGTTTATATTCTATTTGGGGAAGACAGAACAAAAAAATAGGAGGAGTAAGGAAAACAAAGGGACTTCATGTGCAGGGCATGGTAGAGAAAGACACCTCTCCTAAGCTCCCTCCTCTCTCTTCCACACTTATAATGTGTGGTGATAATGTGGTGAAGGCTGATTCTTCCACTGGTGTCTGATATCTGAGACTCAGTAAGTTGATGGTCCCTTCTTTGCCTCTTTTTCAACCTATCTTTCCATAATGATATTCTATTCTGTTTATAACCATGTTAAGATCCCCAAATTCTAAGGTCAAGAAATCATCACTTAATTCTTCAAATCATCATTTAATCTCTGTTTTCTCCTACATGTTTTGAATTCTATTTGAATAACTCATGGAAAAAGAAGCTTCCATGCACATAAAACTTGCATTCAAAGATATTCAGAAAGAGCCACCCACACTCAACTGATTTTGAAAACCTACAAGCAATAAGACTTCAAGTAAACTGAAATAATGCCTTATATATAGTAGCTATTTAAGAAATTTCCAATGATTTGGGAATGACTTTGGTCATTTCTTCATTCATAAAATGAGGAGATTTTTCTGGATGACCTGTAAGGTTCCTTCCAAATTCTAGATCCAGGATTTTGTCATCCTATTACTACATGGCTTTCCAATCTAATACCCCTCTGATAGTGATGTATTGAATCCATATTTGTGTGGAGTTGTTGCATAATTAATTTCCTAAAAGAAAGCTCTCATAATGTCATTCTCATTCTTGTAATGTTATCAATGACTTCCCATTTCCTACAAGATCAATATCAAACTTGTTAGTATGTCATTCAAGAGTTTAGTTGGCCTAATCAGTCAATAAACATTTAGTAAACACTATGCACCAGGAACTGTGCTAAGCACTGAGGGTATGAAAAGAGGTGAAAGAATTCCTGCCCTTGTGGAGCTCACAATCTAATGGAGGAGACAAGTATAAAAAAAAATCCAAAGACAAGCTATTTGCAGGATAAATAAAGAATATTTAAAAGTAAAGGAACTAGAATTAAGAGAGGTTGGGAAAGGCTTTCTGTAGAAGAGATTTTAGCTGGACCATAGCTACTTAACTCATTTCAATATCCCACTACTTCTGAATCAGGTCCCTAAATTTTAGGTAGGCTGATTAAGTCACTGCCTGCTGAATATTCCTTATTCATATCAACTTCAGCAATTTTCTTACCCTTTTGAATGATATTCCTGCCGAGAAATCATAGAATCTCGATTTTGGAAGGAACCTCAAAGACTATTTAGTTCAATGCATTCTTGAATACTTTTCTTTTCTATAACATACCCAACAAGTGATTCTCCAATCTTTCTGTGAAGACTTCTAGTGTGGAGGAATCCACAAATAATGTCAGTCCATTCCATTTTTTATAGTCCTAATTTTTAAGAATACCATAAGAAGTATGTCTATCCTACATCCCACAGGTGAACAGTTTAGGAAAGCATGTATATCCCAGTCATATGCAATACTTGATATTGATATCCATCAGATCATTAAACAAAGTTTTGCCCATGGTTGCATCTGTAATAGATACATATAACTGAATTTCTACCAAGACTGTGACTTTTACTTGTGCTTCCCAGATCATTATTTTGGTATGTATATTTATAGGTAATATTCTGCTTTTTTAAAACATTTATAATTTCTGTTTTGTTGATTTTATATTTGTTAAAAAGGTATCATTGTATCTATAAAATATGTATAGTATTTAATGTTCCCAAGCATATGTCTGCTGAATCTAACTATTCCAATGGTTTGTTCAGTGTCTATTGTGCTTTTAATGTCTTTCAATTAGGTTCATCTATCTCTGAGAGAGGAATATTAGAATTTCCTATAATTATACTACTATCTATGCATTTTTATAATGTAGTTTATCTTTATGAATTTGATGTTTTGGCATTTGTTTTCTGTTTTTAATATTAAAAGGCTTTCCTTTACAATAATATTTCCGTTTCCTTAATTACATATAAAAGCAATTTTAACATTCTTTTTTAAATTTTGAGTTCCAAATTCTCTCCCTCATTCTTATCTTCTCTCCCTCAGCCCCTCCCACCCCTTCATCCTCCCTAAGATGATAAAGAAACTGATATAGATTTTACATGACTAATCCTATAAAACATTTCCCCTTATTAGTCATTTTGTAAGAGATCACAAATGAACAAAGGGAAGGAGGAAGAAAGGGAAATATAGTATATTTCATTCTGCATTCATATTTTCAGTTCTTTCTTGAAGGGCAGATGACATTTTGCTTCGTGCGTCTCTGGGATTGTGTGAAGCCAAAAGTAAACATATGTTCAGTGCAGAAATGCTAGAAACATCTCTAATTTTTAAAGAGTCACACAAGGATGTTCTTCTCTCCACTATTATCCAATATATTCATAGAAATTACTAAGAGAAGAAAAAAGAGGCACTAACTGTGGCCAAGAAGTGGAAAAAAAATCATTTGTAGGCTACTGATGGCTAACTTAGAATACCTCAGGTAATCAGAAAAAAAAAAAGAGTAACTGAAAAAACAAATAGTTTCAATATCCTTTCCACACTGTAAGCTCATTGGTTATCATCATTATCTCCCTACCACTAAAAATGGTGACTCTCCCCCTAGATCTCCTACCTTTGACTAGTAAACTTTTGTGGTATCTTGCAGGACTCCAGACCTTCATGCAGGTTCTTGTGTTCTGCTTTTTATTCTGTTTTTTTTTTTACTTCAAATTTTGCAAAACAAAACAAACATTTCCATATACAAAGAAAAAGAAGATAGTATACAAATGAAATCACGCATCTCCTATATGTTTATCTTACTTTTCTTCATATTGCATAATGAATGACTTCCACAAGTGTCCCAGTCCCTCCCTAACCTCCACACATCTCAAAAGATGTCATTAATGCAGCCGATATGTACATATAAATGAAATCTTTCATTTTTCACTTTTCTGTTCCCTTTCTGGAAGTAACATCCACAGTTTATTCTTCCAGCACTAATTCTGTGACTGTGTATAATGTTCTTGTTCTACTTATTTCACTGTTCATTAGCTCATGTAGTTATTTCCAAATTTATTTTTTAATTGGACTGTTCATCATCTCTTATAGTGCAGTAGTATTCCACTACAATCACATATCACAATTTTGGTCAGCTATTCTCCAAATGATGGGCATCTCCTTGGTTTCCAATTCTTTCCCACCACAAAGAGAGCTGCTATAAGTATTTTGGAACATTTGGCTTCTTTTCTTCTTTCCCTGATCTCCTTGGGAAGCAGACCAGCAGTGTTGTTATTGCTGGGTCTAAGGATATGCACAGTTTTATAACTCTCTGGGTGTATTTCCAAATTCCTCTCCAAAGTGGTTGGATCAATTCTTGGTGGTCTCTTTATTATGTGCCCACATGGATCCATTTCCACGTCCATTTCTAGCACCTCACTATGTGTTGTCTTCCCCCAACAGAAAGAAAACCACTGAATCAGAACAAAGACTATCTTTCTTGCTAGTCTTTGTATAACTAGAACATATATTTCCTTGTCCATAGTAAGTATGTAATGATTATTTTACCTATCTAAAATAGCGTACCATAGAATATACTCATGATAAATAATAAACTAATGTAAATACATAATGCTATAAACAAATATACAATATTATATCATATGATATGAAATAATATAATCAAATAAATAATTATTAGTAAATATTTATTTTCTTCCCTTTCCATGAAAACCATCCCTAGCTCTACTTAGCATTATCCAAAAGGAAAAAAAAAGAAAAGGAAATTTCATTCAAAATAACTACAAAATACACTATCTGGGAGTCAATCTCCCCAGATTTACGTTGAAGTAAATTCATTGACAAAACCCACTGGTTCTCCAGAAACCATGTCCTGGGGACTGAAATTACTCAACTTTGGCTTGCTCATTTTCCTGGGGCTGAGCATAAATTCACACAGCAGACCACAGAGGGAAAAAGCATTTATTGAGCACCTACTATGTACCAAACACTCTGCCAGGTGCTGGCCATAGAAATACAAAGTAATAGAGGCAGCTGTGCCTGCAAAGAACTTACAATCTAATACACTACATACACAGATGATATGACTTGGAACCTTCTGTCCTCCACCTTCAGCCTTTCACCTTTCACAATAATGGGTTATACATCCCCACAGCCAGGTTCTGGTCACAGTTCATATAAAGAAGAATTATTCCTTTAGGACCAAATCTGCCTCTTTACCTCATGAGGTCACCCTTCTAGAACTCTCCCCCAGCCCCATGCTTTCTTCGTTGCTGTAGATTATCGAGGCTTTTCATTTTATTGCTTCTTTCTTATAGTTGATCTCCTGTGGATTGGGGGTATCTCAAAGCCAACCACTTTTCCACTGTGGCGACCACGAGAGCTGAAGCATTGAGTTAATATCAAAGCTATCCTCCAGTTTCTCACTTCTTGGTTTAAATTCATTGCTTGTATCTTTGTGGATTCTGAAGTTTCCAAGCACGGACGTTTCAACTATCGCCTGATGGATCTTGTGTTCAGAAGTCCATCAAAGGTTGCTGCTTCCTCCCTATGCCAGGCTCCACTGGACCAATGTCTAATCCAGCCCCATTGCAAAGCAATCATCCTATGGCCTGCTTCACTTCAGCAGGGAATTCTGGGTTCTAAGTGAATTCTGTGTGAATTCTGGCATGAATTCTGAGTTCTGAGCCAGACTTGGTGATGAGGAATTGTAGACAGTACTTCAGAAGACACAGGACCAGAAGGAACTGACTGCATCGAATACAAACTACCTTCCAGATGATGAAATACAGATGAGAGCATTCTATTATTATTATTATTATTATTATTGTTATTGTTGTTATTTTCACTCTAGATTAATCCATAGCTTTTGGGTATTCACCAAACAAAATACAAACAGGTGCCATTTGTTCATTGATGGCCCTCATGACCATCTGCCATAAGGCTGTGCACATCAGCAGGAGGAAGAGCATCTTCTCTAAACCTCATGATGTCCTCATGCTTAGCAGAATATCAGAAAAGCTCTCAGCAGCATCTGGTGGCATGAGAGGTCAAGGAGAGCAGAAAAGGAGGGGAGAGCTTTGTTCCTGAGGCTGAAAGGTCATCTAGACCCCTGGCCCATTGGAAAGCATGAGGAAGTAGCCTCTGAACCGAGGTTTGTTTTAGTGGTTAGAAGCCAGCCTCACCATGGTTAAACAAGGCTCTGTACTACATACTGTAGAATCAGGGACAAATCAACAGTAAAACATGTAAAGACATAAACATACTTATAGTGAAGGGCTTGGCAGCTAGGTGGCACAGTGGAAATAGGAAGACCTGGGTTCAAATCTGACCTCAGATACTTAATACCTTGGTGATCCTGGATAAGTCACTTAGCCCAGTCTGCCTCAGTTTCCTCCTCTGTAAAATGAACTGAAGAAGAAAATGCCAAACCATTCCAATATCTTTACTATGAAAACCCCAAATAGGGTCACAAAGATTCAAGTGACTGGACAATGACAAAGCTTGGGTGGAAATTTAACACTAGCCTGTATCCCTTTCTTTGGCACCCCAAGATAACTTTTTAATTTTTTCTCCAAACAAGTCTCTTGAGATAGTGGAGTAAAGAAAAGAGAGTGGGGTAGAGAGCAGGGAGCACGGAGCCCCTGCCTGAGGATTAGGTGTGTGTCAGAGGAGATCCGTGAGAGGAGACTCTCAGTGTGACCAGGGCATTCTCTGAGCCTGTGTTAGATTTTTGAGGGAAAGAGCGTGATGAGGAGAGGAGAGGAGAGGCCACAGGAGGATCTCTGGTCCAGGGCAGGTCCAGGGAAAAGACTACAATAAATGTGGCTTTGTGAAAGGTAAAGAACTATGTAAATGGGAGGAACTTTTATAAAGATGATGATAATTGAATCAGAGCAGCAGCAGTCAAACATTCCCAGTCCCACAGAGTGGAGAGTGGAACAAAAGCCTGTCTAGACATAGCTCAGACCTAAAAGAAGGCTTTCTAGAAACAACTCTGTCCTCCACCCACCATTCCTGGAGTGAGGCGAGGCTCACTCTCCTTAGTGGTGATTCACTCTATGTTTTCTTCAAGCCAACCCAATTCAACAAACATTCATGAATCACCTACTATGTGCAAGATGCCCGGGGCCCTTTGAAACCTGGAACTCATTTTTCCAAAGGATTGTCCTCCTTTATGTTCCATCCTGCATATATTTTCTGGAAAGTTGTCTTGTCTGTTTCTAATCCACTTACATTTAATTAATTCAAACATTTTGGGTCAGAGTTATGTGATTTCTGAGAGACATTGTGGGCCTTCTTTAAAAGGCTCTTAAAATCTATTCCCTTTGAACAAAGAGACCCCATTTTGCTGAGAGTAGTGGGGCTAAAACTTCAAAAAGAAAGAAAGAACATAGATTGACTTATAAACACAGACCAAAGGAAGAGCAGCCAGTTGTAACTTTCATTCTAAACTTAATAAACCTCATGTTCTCTTGCAGTTGGGTAAATGGAGGCATGACTAATCCTTCCTGGATACAGTCCATCTGGGTGCTATGAGCATCGAGCATCAGTAGGTGGATTAGAGAGTACCATTTTGTCAACAACGGCTTAGCCTTGGAGCCAAGAGATTTGGATCTCAATCCTGACTCCACCACACAATTATTGTGGCTCATCAAGAGCAGGATTTCCACTCTCTGGGCTTCAAGAAACTCATATTTGTCCCTGGTTAACTCTCCAGATTGCCTGGACCAAATGGGATTACAGATGATCCAAGTGCTATGGAAAGACGAAGAGCCTCTGGAAATGTCGGATGTGATCATGACGTTTCCAGCTTGAGCACTTCAAAGTGACCCATCCTGGAGAGGGGACCAAGGAGGCAAGACACACACATACACACGTGCCGACACAGGAGCAAAAATGTGGCTCAGAGAGGGATGCTCTATGTAACCTTTAGATTTTGCAGGAAATGTCTCCTGAACTCCTGGGGGGCTGGGACAAATGTCCAGAGGGAGGTCAGCCTGAGTGTGCCATTGACTAAATGATGACCAGAGGCCTTACTGAGCCTTGGTTTCCTCCTCTATCAATGAGGAAAAGCCTCCATTTCTACCTCTGCGAAGAGAATCTACGGAAAATACTTTGTAAACTTCAAAATGCTGTGGCACTGGTTGTTTTTGTTAGCCAAGACAAATGGAGTCCATCTTTTCAGTTGCCCAGATATTTCTCTGTGTGCACCTGGTTATCGAGTAATGAACGTTCAACCTACCTTCATGTGCCAGTGATTAAATCCAGGTCTTACTAGCCCAGCCCCCGGTATGTGCTTGGTGCTTAATAAATGCTTGCTAAATTGATACAGCAGGCTTTTGTCTTCTCCTTCCAGGGGCCTTGACATTACCCAGAGAACCCTCGTCTATTCAAAGTCAGCAATAAATATTAGCTCTAGACACATCCACACTGACCCTTTGCCTTGCCTATGATCAGGGGGTCATTTTCCCCTACAGACTCAATAGGAAAGTTCATGATGGAGCAAATGGGAACAGAAAGAGGCTAATTGGGGGAAATATTAATGGGCTCAACTTGCCAACCATAACAGATGCTATTACAACCAACTTCTCCTTTTTGGAAATGATATACACGTAGCACCAATTTATGGCTTCAGTATGAGCAAACAAATGAGGAATTGAGGTTTCCAAACTTAAAAAAAAGCTTAAAAAAATTATAAAAAACGCCCACCCTTCTCTGAGTTTATTCCAAATATATGGCTCTCTGACTTCTCTTGCAAATCCAGTGATACCTTTTCCTGTTGAAGGAATAGAATCACAACACGTGCATTTCTTTCTCTGCATCATCTGGGGACAAAGACCAAAAAACAAGTCCTCCCATCCGAGGAAGCCTAATCATTCCAGAAGGAGGGTAAACTGAGTATTCAGCACAAATCCAGTCACTGGAGAGAAAGAGCAGAACAATGAAATAGTCCTGCCTGCCCTCGAGGAGGCTACATCTTATCAGAAGGGTAAGGTACAAAGAAAATACAAAGTTCAGAGGGCCCAAGCCCAGAACCAGTAATCCGAGTTCTCATCCCTGCTCTGCCTTCCCATCTAGCCTTGGACAAATCATACTCTGGGGTCCATCACAGTTTTCTCTACCATAAAGTCAGGAGAGCTGGCCCAAAATGACAGAACCCAAGAACAGCTCTCTCACTGAGCCAGCTCGCCAAAGGAATCCCTACTAGAACTTATTCGACAAGCCTCTGCTTGAAGACCTCCAATGAGAGAGAGAGCCTATTACCTCTCAAGGTGATGCCACCTGCTTTGGAATAGCAGTCACCAGAAGAAATCATCCTTTTTTATTCGAAAATTTTATTTAATTAATTAGTTTATAATATTTTTCCGTGGTTACATGATTCACGTTCTTAGAACTCATTCTTCTGCAATGGTCTCTTTGAAATGTAAATCTGTTGCTCCTGGCTTTGCCTCTAGAGCCAAACAAAAAAATATTTCATTCTGCCCCTCCCCTATGACCACTCTGCAAACACTAGAAGACAGCCACATTGCTCCTGTCTTCTCTTCTCCAGCAGTTCCTTTGACTAATACTCATATGACACAGACTCAAGGCTCTTCCACCATTCTGCTTCTCCTCCAATGGATGAATATTCTTAAGGAGCGCATGAACCCCAGGAACCCTTCTGGAACTGTGTTCCAGTGAGTTTTTCATTCCTTCCTCAAGCACTGCATACTCACTCCAGGTGACCGTGCCCTGGGGCATGGGCTCATGGTTTCAGAGCCAGAAGTCATCCAATCTAATCCATCCCCAAGAATTTATTGAACACCTGCTACACACCAGACACCAGGCTAAGTGTTGTGGACACAAAGACAAAACTGGAACAGCCTGTATCCCCAGGGATCTTAGAACCAAAATGAGAGAAAACACACCTGTAGAGAGAGGTGTAATATAATCTGAAGGCAAAGCACTGGCAAAAGCAGAGGGTGATTGGTAGAGAGGCTTCCTGGAGAAGGTGGCATCCTCATGAGGTCCCTCTCATTTTAAAGATGAACAAATGAGATTCAGTAAGGTTAAGTAACCTATCCAAGACCACATTAGTCCAGATTAGATCACAGGATATCAGGCTTTTGGCTTCCTGTAGTAAAATCTCTTCATTATACCTATTTATGGCCAAGTATGGGGCAATCAAGATCCCACCAAAGAGATAGTTGATGGTAGAGAGAAGCCTTTTGGTGGGCAAGATGTAAGAAAAGGGTTGTCAGGGTTCTGTTTGTTTTTAGTTGCTGTTCTTATCCAGTTAACAAAAGAGACCATGAAATTCTCAAGCCCAGATGATGCTTTATTTAACTGACTTGGCTCCACATTTAAATAGAATCCCCCAGGCAAATGAGACAATTAACCAAAGTGAACATGAGCTTTCATACCTATAAAGTCCCCTGAGCTAGCCATTCTCTTGCAAAGGAAACAGAACATTGCAATGGGATGGCTCATCAAGGTCCCATGGGGTGTTCCATTCCATTATGTCGCCAATTAAATGAATGGGAATGTAAATCCACAGGCCAAAGCAAGAGTCCATTAAGAGTGAATGGATCTGGTTTCTAAATCCAAAATCAGCCCACTAATACTACAAATGGACTCAGGGAACACTTGGACACATCCAGAACAAAATGAACTCATGATAGAAAGCCTTGGAAACCCTTGCAATGCAAGGAGAGCCAACAAAACAACTAAAGTGAAGATGACTGGGAACATAACCCAGCAGGAAAATTGACTTGAACCCTAGAGAAAAAATACAGCTTGTTATTTAATTTGGTTGGATGAACCACTCACTAAATGCTGAAACCCCCCCACCCCCACCACTGGAAACATCTATGTGCTACAGAGGAAAAAATCCTAGGATACCCTGAGGCCTGATGTTGGCCCTTTCCCAATAACACCAGCATCGTAAATGGGTTCAACCAGCTACGATACTATATGCTGCTTTCTTAGACAGTTCATTGAATCTCATTCCATGTGAAAATGCATTAATTATGTTAATATATGGGAACAAGGAAAATTAATAGCATTTGCATAGCAAGGGTCTTTCCTATAAGCAAAACAGTCTTGGGGACTTAAAGTCTTGGAAGAAGTTGGAATATTAACTGAGTAGAGCCAACCCAGGCTTATTCTATGCACGTCGGGCCCTCTACAAGATCTACGCCATGGTCAAGTGGGTCTATTTGTTGTTCTGTTTATGTGATGTTCCATTTACCATCTCTGCCTTTTTGCACAGGCTATCCTCTATGCCAATAATGTCTTTCCTTATTAGTCCCACATTTTAGAAATCCCGGTTTTCTTCTAGGTCCTGCTGAAGAATCATCAGCTTCGTGAAGCCTTTTCTAATCATACCCACCGGTTAACCCCGTCTCATTCATATTGCATTGTTTATCAATTGGACCTACTTCTCTGTGTACATATTGCTTCCCCAATAGAATATAAGCACTTTGATGACAGAGGTTAAATGATTTTTTATATCCTTGAACAGAACATGCCAGATAAATAGGTGTTGAATGAAAATATACCAAAACTAGAAGGGATCTCAGGGATTATCTAGGAGGACGTCTTCAGGCTCCAGATGAGGAAACTGAGGACCAAACAGGTCACATGGAGTGAGTCACAAAGCTGTAACTTAGACATTGATCTCTTTCCTTATTGTCTAGTAGTCTGCTGCTAAATGCCCAGGAGGAACTAGAATAACATGGAGTACTTCTCCTTTTTAAGTATAACCCCACCACCACCTTTCCAGCTTCAGGATAGGAAAGTGTTATTCATGGGCTGTTCTAAGTAAGAAAGCCGACAAGAGATGGTCACAGCAGACATTTCCCTAGTACTTCAGCTCTTACAAAGAACATTCACAAAGATTATCAAACAGGATCGATTTAATGAGCCCAGAGAGTTTAGACAACTTCTCCTAGGTCACACAGCAAAGCTATGACAGAGACAACATTGAAACTTGAATTGTTGAATGCGACAGAATATGACCAGGAGTATGCTGGTAAATCTTAACAGCTAGCTGAGGAAGGGGTGGGCAGGAGATCCATTTTAGTTTAATTTGTACTAACATTTTCTCCATCACTTGACAATCATATTTAAAGCAATAAATCCAACTCTGATTTCAATCATTTGTCAGTTTCAAAATATACAGCATTACAATGAAATTGTAATCCTGCAGAGCCCTGAATATTGCTATGTGGGGAGAAATCATGAAAATAGAGACATTTTGAAAGACCTCCATGAACTGATACAAAGTAAGGTAAGCAGAACCAAGACAACTGGGAACAATGCTTACAATGATGTAAACAGAAAAGAACAACAAAATAACCAAAGCCCAAAGTTAAAAATTATACTGGCCAAAGCTGGTCTCAAAGAAAAAATTTCTGAGAAAAAAGTCCTGCCCCCCCCCTCCCCGCAATTACTTGTTTTACATGATTTGGCATTAGGTTCACAAAAGTTTTATCAGGAATTCCTCACCATGAAATCAAATTATTATACTGAAAATCAGCTGTACCTTTGACAGTCAGTTTTTTTTTTTTTATCAAAGTCTAGTCTTGATTATAGCATCTAGCTTTTTTGCTTGTTTGTTTGTTTTTTAATCAGGTTTAATTCATACAAGTCCCAGGCCACTGAAATATCTCTACCTTAATCTCTGATACATTTCTTAAATTTTTGTGACTGTAGCATAATGTAAGGTCAGGCTACAGCATTCCTTCTCCAGGTGAAAATTCTTATAATTCCAGAAAACTTTAGTTTTTCAGTGTAACAATATTTTTTAATGAAAGTTCATTATTTCCCCAAAGGGAGGAGGGACTTTCAGGCCCACTAGAAAATTTTAAATCCCTAAAATATTTGGGAGTGGGAATTTGATTCAGTCTGATGTTTTACAGTCTGATGAAGATGCTCAGATACTACAGGTGTACCTAGATTTCTTCTGAGAATGGTTTTGATGTAGCTTTGAATGAAAAAAAAAAGAATGTTTTCAGTAAAAATGTTCTTTTTTCAATGTTTAGTACTCCAGTCTTTCTATCATTTTCCTTTGAAGCAAGAAGAAGCAGTTTTTGTTGTTGTTGTTTGGGACTATTGATATTGTGTGTTTTTATGGATGTTTGTTTGGATTTCTTTGGGTTTACGGATGGTCTTCCAGTAGTTAAACACTTGTGCCTCAGTGTAGAAGAATCGATAACGATCACTCCATCTGCCAGTTTCCATTGATGAGATTTGTTTCCTGAGGACGAATGAAGCTATTTTGCATAGTAGTCCATCAGTTCATTGCACTGTCTTTCCTTTAGAAAGGACTTATGGAGTAGTCTTCCTTTTGTCCTTTATTTCATTGTAGGAGCCTTGAAACACTGGTCTTTGGCTACCAGTCCCTGCGACGATATCTCTTACCATTACTTATTTGTGTGCCCTTTAAGGACTACAGTTTTGACCCATTTCCTCACAGTAACATCCATTCCTTAAGAGCACAAGAGAGCCGTGAAACACATGCAGATGACACCGAATCCAGGATTCACCTAGCGCCAAACTGCCTAAAGCTGGGGAAACCAGCTCAATCCTACTTCGCGTGGTAAAGGTCAGATATCCTCATTTAATCAAAGGTTGGCAGAAGCCCAAACATGAGCATTGCGATCAGTTTAGAAGCCATTTCAAAATCATGGCTTGTCGCAAGAATTTTTTCATTCCATCATTTGAAAAGCCTCCCCCACCGCCATATACTCCATAACGGCTTCTTTGCAGACGAGATACAGAACACTTTCTATGATGTCTGACTCCATCTTGTTTTTAATTTTGCTGAACTGCTGGTTTCTTTTGCTGCTTTAAGGGATGGACCTCTGGAGGGCAGAGAAGGGGGTACACTAGTATATGCAAGTGATATACGAACAAAAGCTCTCAATAACATTTATTTTTTTATAAAATCAGCTTGTCCTACCATATGAGGAGTTCATTTTGCCTGAATGGGTTTGAACTGGAAACATTGAGATATCTGACTGTGTGCATCAAGGAGGAGGTTTCTGGTGACTCTTTCAGGAAGCAGGAAGGAAAGAAATAAAGAAATAACCAAAAATTCCAGGAGAGCTAAATAGAAAATATCACAAAGTTGAATCGAGAACGTATCAATCTTTTGAATTTATTCATTAAGGAAGTGGATTATCGAGCTTCAGATGACAATTGGGATAAAGTGCTATGTGATAAATCTGCCCATATTTTAGGGAGGTATAGATTGAAAAGTCCTAGGTTGAATTGCCTCTCCTCCTAGCCATTACCTGTGTGACCCTGGAAAACCCATTTTATACAGTTAAACTGCAGTTTCTTTATTAATAAAATAGAATCTATTAGAGGTAGCTAGAAGGCTCAATGGATAGAGCACTGGACTGGAGTCAAGAAGACCTGAGTTCAAATCCATCCTGAGACACTAGCTATGTGACCCTGGGCAAGTCTCTCAAGTTCTGTTTGCCTTAGTCCACTGGAGAAAGAAATGGAAAACTATTCTAGCATCTTTGCCAAGAAAATCCCATGTGTGGTCATATAAAGAGCTGGACAAGATAGAACAACTTTAGAGTGTAGTTCCAATACTCATTGAAGCCCAAAACAATAGTCCAGAATAAGACAGCACCCATGTTTTGGAGTTGTGAGGGTCCAATGAGATCACGTGTAATGAATACATGCATATGAAAGCCTTCCAGAACTAAGAAAACATCAGCTCTAATTCTGGCCAGAACGTTTATTTATCTGAATAAAGAACTGCCCTTTACATAGGAACTCAAGGGATCTCTGAATGCCAGTCGGAGTAGCGGGCATTCTTTTTGCAGATGGATTCTACTAGCTGGACGCTGAGGTTCCTTCCAACTCCTAACTTCTGTGACTTCTCTTCTCTAAAGAAAAGATGGCTCGGCAAAGGCTGTTACGCTTCTAAGTTTTGTCTATAATTTGTACTTTGGTTTTATGCACTCAAATTTCTACAGATATACTTTGGTGATAGGAAGGGGCATTGGCTATCATTCTAATAGCATTTTTTTTCCTCATAGCAGGAAGAAACTGATCCTCCCTAGCATAGAAAATGCAGCATCATTAATGCAGAAAGGGAGCCTCATCTATGTGCAGGGGACACATAGTCAGCTTGAAATGATCCTCTCTTATGGGTTTCTGAAGGTATTCAACATGGCCCATCAGACAGGGAAGTGATGATCCTGCTTCCAGCAAAATCTAATGAAGTTTCCTGAGGGAGTGAATAAACGGTAAATTGTATAATAATGTGGGGAGAAGGGAGCATGAGCATTTATTAAGCATCACCATGTGCCATTCACTGTGCTAAGCATTATAATAATAATAATAAGTATTATTATTATTATTATTAAATTTTTATTATTTTTAATTTTTAATATTAAATAATATTATTTATATTTATTTATTAGATATTTATATATAATATATATTTATATATAAATAAAAATAAAATAAAAAATAAAAAATAATTTAATAATTCTTAAATTAAATTAAAAATTAAAATTAAATCATCATAATAATAAAATAATAATAAAATAATAAGACACTGCTGAGTGCTTGATAATGAATGTCTCATTTGATCCTCGAATCTACCCTGGGAAGTAGACACTACTATTATCCCCATTTTACAGTCGAGGAAACTGAAGCAAACAGAGGTTATAAGACTTACCCAGGGTAACATAGTTAAGTGTTGGAGTCTCGATTTGAACTTAGGACTTCCTGAACCCATGCCTAAGACTCTATCTACTGTGACACCCAACTGCCCCTAAGGTTCAGGCAAACTAGCCTTCTTGCTTTTCTCCTATACATAAGCCTCAGTTTCCCATCCCCTAATCTTTGTCCAGGCTCTAATGTCCAGGCTAGACTGCTCAAAAGAGGTAGATCTTGGGGCACTGTGGTTTTATTATTTGGCATGGAGCCATGGGCTTGGGATCAAATGTTATTGGCATGATTTCCTTCTTGGAAGTTAGCCTTTCCAAGATGGAAATGAGGAGCCATAACCTTGGTTTAGCTGTTAACTAAAAGGTAGAATGAAGGCCTCTATACTAGGGCATTCTAGAGCCTGACTACCTCTAACAACATCAGGAGTAACTTACAATAAAGCCCAATGAGGGGAAGAAAAATAGCACAGTGGATAGAGCAACAGACCTGGATGCAAGAGGACCTAGGTTCAAATCTAGCCTCAGATACTTCTTGGAAGTCTGACCCTGGGCAAGTCATTTAACTCCAATTGCCCAGTCCTTACAGCTCTTCTGCATTAGAATCAATATTTACTATCAATTCTAAGATGTAAGGAAAGGGTTTAAATAAAAAATAAAGCCCAATAAACAGCAGAAGATAGAGAATCATTATTGGTCAAGTGCACCTTCCTTGAGGGCCCATATCCAAATCAACAAGCATTTATTAGCCACCTGATAGAGTGCCAGGACTTAGACTAATTTTGAAGCATTGTAAAAATGGAGATTTGAACCCCAGACTTCAATTCCCAGAAGTCCTTGGCCACTTCCCAGAATGCTTTGTAACCTCACCTGAATTCTCACCTGGGCTGAGGACAAAACAATATTTAAACTGACTCCGACTTCTTTTCTTTCTCTCTCTCTCTCTCTCTCTCTCTCTCTCTCTCTCTCTCTCTCTCTCTCTCTCTTTCTCTCTCTCTGTCTCTCTCTATCTCTCTCTCTGTCTCTCTCTCTGTCTCTCTCTCTCTCTCTCTCTCTCTCTCTCTTTCTCTCTCTCTGTCTCTCTCTATCTCTCTCTCTCTCTGTCTCTCTCTCTGTCTCTCTGTCTCTCTCTCTCTGTCTCTGTCTCTCTCTCTGTCTCTCCCTCTCTCTCTCTCTCTCTCTCTCTCTCTCTCTCTCTCTCTCTCTCTCTCTCTCTCTCTCTCTCTCGGGACATGTGTCTCCCAAGATGTAGTGAGTGAAATTGAATGGGCCTTTCGGCCCTCTTAGCCACGTGCTTTCTTATTTTGTATTTTCTTTATTTCTTAATCTTTAATAAACCTCTAAATATATAATACTTTTATTACTAGAAACTAATTTTAATCTTAACAGTATCCATGACATGAATGTCTTTGTCTAAGATCAACCAAGAGGCCAGAAAATAAAAAAGATCATGAGATTACAGATCTAGATCAGGAAGAGACCTCAGTGGGCCTTAAGCCAAGTCCCTTTGTTTTATTACTTTTAATCTTTCATTTTGTTTTGTTTTTATTTGACAAGTATTTATTTTCTGTTCCCTTCACCCACCCCCCACCCACATTTCATCCTCTTCATCTTAGAGCTGAGGATGCTAAGGCTGGGGGTAGTAGTCAAGGGATTTGCCAAATAGTTGTTCATCCTTTGTTTCAAAGGACCAATGGCATTATCGGGTCAGTCCTTGACTTGTGCATGAATTGGATTGAAGCGAAGCAGAGTTGCACAAAGTCTGTCAACCTCACGTTCTCTTCTAGAGTCGTACACAAAAGTCAAGATGGCCCAGATTGGGATGCCATGGATGGCCTTGGCTCTAAGTGCTCCACAGTGCCTGCTTCACCCACCTGCATGGCCATTGGAACAAACTCTTCTCATCTCCCTATTCCACTGGGAGGAAGTCTTCACATACCTCCAGTAGACATCCCCCAACTCACTAATGGATTTGAGGCCTGCCATTACCCACAACTTGGGTTAGCCTGCTTGCTGGGGGAATTTTACACCTTTTCGGAGCCACAGATGAGAGATGGATGCCAGGTAGACATCAAAGGTGAATGACCAGCCCTGAAAAGGGTTCAGCAAATCCTCCTACCAGAGGTGCTAGTCCTCCCTCAACACTCCATATACCCCAGGTATTCAAAGATAGAATTGGAACCCAGGTCCCTCTGACTCCAGAGCTGGCCTTCTTTCATGTAGTCATGTACTCAGTGACCATTGAACCATAAGCTGAAGTACATGACTGTCTATAAAAATATTTGGAACCCAAAACACTTTGCAAGACATTCAAGTGTTGTAGCTACAATATTTGGATTAGCTTCACAACTACCCTAGGTGCTAAGGACCATAGGTATTATCATCCCCATTTTACAGGTGAGGAAAATGAGACTCAAAGCTATTAAGCAAGTTAATATGGAAGACCTAAGCCTTCTGATGTCAAGTCCATTACAGTAACTTTGCTTCTCAACATCCAGCATCCTCTTCCCAACAGTCCTCAGTCTTGGGGAGGTTCTGAATCAAAAGGAAGGGAAATTGAAAAACCATTTTGGGCTGGAGGCTTTGGGGGAGGTGACAGGTTGTGAAAACAGGATCTGCAAGGGATACCTCACAGAGAGGCACATAAAAGCCCTTGCCAGAACTCTGTTCCGGGAAGCTGACTCCATGGCACTGTGTAATCTGCTTCCCCTATTTTGCAAGACTGTGGTGGGAAATAAAATTCAAGATGTATGGCCATGAGGCTCCCCTCTCCATCAGCCTGCAACCTTGAACCCTCTTTGGGATGCGGGAGAGGGAGGTTTGCTGCACCAGACCTCTGCTATCCCAGGTTACTCCTCTCCCTGAAGCCAACCTCTCTCCCACTCAAAAGCCATGTATTGACAGATATGTCCCCTGGCACATCCTACAGGCCAAGTACATGGGTCATCCTATGGCCTGCAAGGACAAAAACTCATTCATAAGATCATCCTTTGGGAACCGGAAGGGAGTCTCTCAAGTCTGACACCTTTCGTGTTACAGAGTGGGAAGATGAAGTGACATTTCGAAGAGCATCTTTTTGCTGTTCTTTTTGCTCTTCGAAGACATTTCGAAGAGCATCTTTTTGCTGTTCTCTGGACAGCAGCAATTCATTAATCCTAAGCTATGACTGAAATGTGAGACCAACTATTCCAGAGGCAATTACAAGAGGAGTTACGGAGTTAAAAAGCAGGTCTTTGTCAGACTTGGGCTAATAGAAGGTGCAGGACTCTTCTTAGTTCTCCCTCCATGCATACAAATGGAAATTTAAAGGTTGGAACATGAAGATTCAGAATGGCTTTAAACAACACTTTATGGCATCTTAAAACCTCCTTTTTATCTTTTCTACGTTCGCTTTTTACTGGATGAACTTTTATGGGCTCAGTGCTTGGGCTAAAAGCAGAATCTTGAGCATAATGATGGTCAGCCAATGGGGCATCTGTTTCTGACCAAGTCAAAAAAGTGGTGGGTGGGTTGCTGGGACAGACAGACTTCCAAGGAAAAGCTCAGTGAAGGCAGAGAACCATCCATTCTCCTTGGAATCACTATGCTTTCAAGTAGGTGGAAAAGCAGTACTTGGACAGGGATTGGCCTGTTAAACCAAGTCTCTGGGGGAAGGGGAGGAGAATTTCAAGCCTAGACTTCTGAGACAGCCTCTTCCCCTGCCCCTGTTACTTGTCCACAGGGCAAGCTTCTGGGTACAGCAACTAAAAGCCAATTGGAGACTGCCAGAGGGTGAAAAGCTGGAGCTGTCCCTCCCTCAGACCCCTTCCCATATGACTTTGTGACTGTGTTGAATGAAAAGCCAACTTGATGAGTTTATGGGCTTGATGGCATCACCACAGCCTTCTGCCACCTTCCCCTTAGAGCAAAGTTCCTTAACTGGAGGTCTGAAAATTTGTGGGGATTTTAAATAACTATAATTGGCTTCCTTTATAATTCTACCTATTTAATTTTATGTTTTTAAAAATTATTCTGAAAAGGAGTCCAAAGACTTCACCAGACAGCTACAAAAGGTCAGAGACACCTAAGAACATCTGCAGAGAAAGGGAGGGCAGATCAATGGTTATAACCCAAAAGTGGGGATTGAGAAAGTTGGGGTTTGATCCTTGCTCTTCTTCCAACCATAACTGTAACTGAAGAAGTTACTTCACCTTTCTCTGCTTCCATTTACCCAACTGAGCCATTAGAATATGGAAGATAATTGGGATTGTTTTCAAATTCTGCATCTGCTACCTTTTTTTTCCTGTGTGACTGATCAAGTTTACTTCATCTCCTCTAAATTACACTAA